>NC_137697.1:67194412-67295080 GCF_964034855.1 Anser brachyrhynchus | reverse complement strand
GAGAAAGAGAAAGAGAAAGAGAAAGAGAAAGAGAAAGAGAAAGAGAAAGAGAAAGAGAAAGAGAAGAGAAAGAGAAAGAGAAAGAGAAAGAGAAAGAGAAAGAGAAAGAGAAAGAGAAAGAGAAAGAGAAAGAGAAAGAGAAAGAGAAAGAGAAAGAGAAAGAGAAAGAGAAAGAGAAAGAGAAAGAGAAAGAAAGAAATGGAAGGAATTGTTGGCCCTCTTCGGAAGAAAGTGGAAACTCTGGTTACCTAGGATATGGAGAAGACTAATGAACCTGAACATGCAGAGGTCCATAAGTACTGATGAGATGCATCCTAGGGTCCTGAGGGAGCTGGTAGACGAAGTTGCTAAACCACTGTCCATAACTGGGAAGTCAGGACAGTCCCGTAAATTTCCCAGTGACTGGAAGAGGGGAAACATAGTCCCCAGTATAAAAAAGGGAAAAAAGGAAGACCTGCAGAACTACAGTCCAGCCAGTCTCACCTCTGTGCACAGCAAGATCATGGAGCAGATTCTCCTGGAAACTATGCTAAGGCACATGGAAAACAAGGTGATTGGTGACAGCCACCATGGCTTCACTAAAGGCAGACTGTGACTGACAAATCTGTTGGCCTTCTACAATAGGATTGTAGATTGGTGGATATGGGAAGAGCAACTGTCACTATCTACCAGGATTTGTGCAAAGCATTTGACACTGGTCCCCATGAAATCTTTGTCTCTAAATTGGAGAAGCATGGATTTGACAGATTGACCACTCAGTGGTAAGGAATTGGATGCACGGTTGCATTTAGAGAGTTGCGGTCAACAGCTCAATGTCCAGGTGGAGATCAGTGATGAGTGGTGTACCTCAGGGGTCAGTACTGGGAGCAGTGCTATGAAACATCTTTGTTGCTGACATTGACTGTAGGATCGAGTGCACCCTCAGTAAATTTGCCGATGACACCAAGCTGTGTGGTACTGTCAACATGCTGGAGGGAAGGGATGCCATCCAGAGGGATCAGGACAAGCCTGAGAGGTGGGCCTGTGCTAATCTCATGGAGTTCAACAAGGCTAAGTGCAAGGTCCTGCATCTGAGACAGGCAATTCCAAGCAGAAATATAGGCTGGGTGAAGAATGGATTGAGAGCAGCCCTGAGGAGAAGGCCCTGGGCATGCTGGATGACAAGAAGCTCAACATGAGCTGGTAATGAGTGCATGCAGACCAGAAAGCCAACAGTATCCTGGGCTACATCAAAAGAAGCACGGGCAGCAGGCTGAGGGAGGTGATTCTCCCCCTCTGCTCTGCTCTTGTGAGACCCCACCTGGAGTACTGTGTTCAGCTCTGGGGCCCCCAGCACAAGAAGGAGATGGAAGTATAAGAACGAGTCCAAAGAAGGGCCACAAGGATAATCAGAGGGCTGGAGTACCTCTCCTATGAAGACAGGCTGAGGGAGTCGAGTCTGTTCAGCCTGAAGAGGAGGCTCCAGGGAGAACCTATAGCGGCTTTCCAGTAAGTGGAGAGAACTAGCATAGGGGTCTACAGGAAAGCTGGGGAGGGACTCTTTGTCAGGGATTGGAGTGACAGGACAAGGAGTAACGCCTTTAAACAAAGAGCGGATTTAGATTAGATATTAGGAAGAAATTTTTTACTTGGAGGGTGGTGAAGCAGTGGAATAGAATGGTAAAGATTTGGAATGGAAGGGGCTTTAAAGATCATCTAGTTCCAACCCCCTGCCATGGGCAGGGACACCTTCCACTAGATCAGTTTGGTCAAAGCCCCATCCAACCTGGCCTTGAACACTTCCAGGGATGGGGCATCCACAACTTCTCTGGGCACTTCTCTAGAATTTCTATGGTTCTGTGGTTACAGTTTGCAATTTCTCTGGCTATCCTCTCCATTAGAAAGGAAGAATAATGGTTGTCCTAACTTGCTCAGGCCTCTCAATATTTGGTCACCTTGGTCAACTTGAGGGCAACTTATATGCAAATTATACAGGAAATACTCATCTCTCTAGACATTGCCTCTTCTAAAAATAAGAAAACAGACAAACTCCGCTTATGTTCGAGTACCTTTATTCCCATTGCATGCAATTAACCATATTTCTACCTGGAGATAAAAGCTGGAGAAAAGGCAAGGTGTACCTAATCATAAGTGGTTTTGATACTTCTGAGTTACATGAACTTTAACTGCTTCAGGCAATTTGGAGACATTTCCAGAGAAGCCGTTTGTCTGGAAAGCATTTTCTGCTGCCTGGTCTTGTACTTCTGTTGGAATTATGTTGTTAAACAGAGAATAGGTGAACTTTATCCTATATTATCCTATATACACTTCCAGGCTCCATGGAAAAGGTTCCTGCTCTTGCATGTAATGGACTAGATTCTTTCTGCCAGCTTTTGACAGGGCATGGCATCAAGCTACCACACAGCAGGTGGTTAAAAGCAGCCAACTTTGCTTGTTTATAGCTAATTATACATCTTCTGCAGTTTATTGCTAAAACAGTATGGAAAATCTCTCTGCATCGTCATTTATATTCATGGCCAAAGGAGAACAAAGAGTGTGCTCATGGCTTGTCAGGTTGGTTTTTCTGCCTTATCATTCCTCACCGCAGGATCTTATCAGACAGAGTCATGGGCATCAGCCAGGCATCTGTATCTTATTGTCTGCCTCTTGGATATGATGCTTTCCAGTATGCTTTGCTTAGTACCTCCTCATTTGTCCAATACAACCCCAGGGATGAGGGAGGTCATAGCAAAGTCTTCAACATCCCCGGTTCTCACAATCTGCTACCTCAAGATTTATGGAGATGCAATTCCCACAAGAAGGGAAGACATCTGTTCAAATGTTATCCTGTCAAATTTTAGAAGTTTACCTAAAAGAAAAAAAAAAAAAAAGCAGCCTCATTTTTAACAGGCATACTTGGGGGTGAAGTTTCCAGTAGTTTCCATGGTTTCAGCATAAAAGGGATAGTACACAGAGTATATATTTAGGAATCCTTTAAAAGGCTTCATTTTGCCTTCAGGATTTCATAAAATTTGAAGAGGGAATAGGCTGGCAGGTGGGAGGTAGGCATTTCCTTGCTACTTTACATGCTGTGCCAGCCAAGAGAGTCACAGTTCAGGGACGTAAATGCAAATGAATCAACACTTCCAAGTGATATTTCTTTGCTTGCACTGTAAATGACCATCAGCCACAAAATTTGTCACAAGCCCTTGCATGCTGACAAGCAAACAAAAAAGCATGGAGATTTAACAGTAGCAAACTGATTCTGAGGATATTGGACAATGCTGATAAATTTTGCTAATGACCGTGTTACACAGAGACTACGGTCGGAATGAAATGTAAGGGAATTTTCTCATCAGAAATCTCATTTCATATTCTAGTCAGATGATTTGGGTGACAATGCCTAACTTATCTTTTAAATAACTAATAATTATATATAAGTACGCAGAAAACATAAATGATGAGATATATGTTTATAAACTAAGTTTTCTGCTAATAGCTAAAGATAACTCCTAATAATCCAAAAATTGTTAACATGTAATTCCATTCTCTAACATTTATCTATGATACAATCCATGTCAGAGGAGTATAATGGAAATTAATTAGTTAATATTTGTTCATCACAATGTGAAGTTTTCTAGAATCATAGAATACCTTGGGATGGAAGGGACCTTAAAGATCACATATTTTCAACCCCCTGCCATCAGCAGGGATGTAACCCACTAGACCAGGTTGCCAAGGGCCCCTTCTGACCTGGATTAGAACACCTCTAGGGATGGGGCATCCTCAGCTTCTATTGGCAACTTGTTCCAGTGTCTCATCACCCTCTGAGTAAAAAATTTCCTCCTAACTGCTAACCTAAATCTCCCCTCTTTTAGTTTAAAACCATTCCCCCTTGTCCTACCACTACCTAGCCATGTAAAAAGTGGCTCTCCATTTTTTTTTATATAATCCCCTTTTAAGTATTGAAAAGTTGCAATAACAGAATCACAGAATCACAGAATTGAAGAGGTTGGAAGGGACCTTGAAAGATCATCGGGTCCAACCCCCCTGCCAAATCAGGTTCCTTACAGCAGGCTGCCCAGGTAGGCATCCAGAAGCGCTTTGAATATCTCCAGAGAAGGAGACTCCACAGCCTCCCTGGGCAGCCTGTTCCAGTGCTCCGTCACCCTCACTGTGAAGAAGTTCTTTCACATATTGATGCAGAACTTCCTGTGATCAATTTTGTGGCCATTACCCCTTGTCCTAACCCCACAAACCACTGAAAAGAGGTTGGCCAAATCCCTCTGTCTCCCACACTTCAGGTATTTATACACATTGATGAGATCCCCTCTCAGTCTTCTTTTCTCCAGGCTGAACAGACCCAGGTCTCTCAGCCTTTCCTCATACGGAAGATGCTCCAGGCCCCGTATCATCTTTGTTGCCCTCCACTGGACTCTTTCCAGGAGATCCCTGTCTTTTTTGTACCAGGGAGCCCAGAACTGGACACAGTACTCCAGGGGAGGCCTGACCAGGGCAGAGTAGAGGGGGAGGATCACCTCCCTTGCCCTGCTGGCCACGCTCCTTTTAATGCACGCCAGGATCCCATTGGCCCTCTTGGCCACGAGGGCACACTGCTGGCTCATGGTCAACCTGTCGTCCACCAGGACCCACAGGTCCTTCTCCTCAGAGCTCCTCTCCAGCAGGTCATTCTCCAGCCTGTACTGATACGTCCGGTTGTTCCTTCCCAGGTGCAGGACTCTACACTTGCTCTTATTAAACCTCATTTGGTTTCTTCCCGCCCATCTCTCCAGCCAGTCCAGGTCTCGCTGAATGGCAGCACAGCCTTCTGGTGTGTCGGCCACTCCTCCCAGCTTTGTGTCATCGGTGTACTTGCTGAGGGCAGATTCTATTCCCTATGAGGTCTCCCCAGAGCCTTCTCTTCTTCAGGCTGAACATCGCCAGCTCTCAGCCTTTCTTCATAGAAGAGGTGCTCCAGCCCTCTAATCACCTTTGTGGCCCTCCTCTGGACCTGCTCTAAAAAGTCCACATCCTTCTTGTGCTGAAGACCCCAGACCTGGATGCACCACTCCAGGTGGGGCCTCACAAAGGCAGAGTGCGCCTCACAAAGGGCGCAATCACCTCCCTTGACCTGCTGGTCACTCCTCTCTTGATGCAGCCCAGGACGCAGTTGGCTTTCTGAACTGCAGTTCCACACTTCTGGCTCATGTAGAGCTTTCCATCTACCAGAACCTCCAATTCCTTCTGTGCAGGGCTGCTCACAAGTTCTTCTCCTAGTCTGTACTCATGTCTGGGATTGCCCCAACCCAGACGCAGCACCTTGCACTTGGACTTGTTGAACCTCATTAGGTTCATGTGAGCCCACTTTTCAAGCTTATTCCATTTCCCTCTGGATGTCTTCTTTTCCTTCTATTCTATCGACTGCACCACTCAGTTTGGTGTCATCTGCAAACTTGCTGAGAGTGCACTTGCTCCCACTGTCTATGCGTATAAAGATATTAAGCCTCACCAGTCCTAAGACATGCCTGAGGGACAACACTTGTCAGCAGCCTACACCTGGACATAGAGCCATTGACCACAACTTTCTGGATTTGTTCATTCAGCCAATTCCTTATGCACCTAGTAGTCTACCCTTCAAATCCATATATCTCCAATTTACAAATCAGGGTGTCATGTGGGACTGTGTCAAAGGCCTTATAGAAGTCCAGGTAGATGGCATCAGTTTGTTTTCCCTTGTACATAAGTTATTGTCACTAGCTGGTTTGTTAAATTTATTTTCACAAACCTTGTACTATGAACTTTTACAGATTGATATTTACAGATTAATATTTCAGTGTGTAGATTTCAACCATGGATTCAAAGCCCAGTATTGCCATCTTCCTTTCTTTTTTTCACATAAACACCCCCCCATTTTTATATATTTTTTTTCTGAGTATGCTTTTCTCTGTTTCCCAACATCAGTTTTGATTTGGTGGGAAAAAAAAATAAATCTTGAAACTGGATATATGTCTTAAACTCATCATGATTTAGAAAGGAGACATTTTAAAAAGTGCTAAAAAAATTTCAGTTTGACTAATGAGATTACTCTTCAGCAATGTTATGAGGAAATTAAAATGTAGGTTCTCTTTCAGTATTTCAGGGAAATATTTTACATAAAGTTCTGGGCATCTATCCAAAACGTGAAATTCAAGCATTATATTCAACTGATACAATGGAAGAATACGAGGAATCAGAGATATCTGATCACATTTATGATGAAACTATTATTTTCAGTATCTCCTAACTGTGTTTTCAAGAGGAAGAAAGGAATTTATAGATTAAAACTTAAACTCTTAATACAAAACCATTCTTACACCTTTTTCCCCCACTCAATGCAATATTTCAAATTTTAGCTCTTGGTTAAAGTTAACTACACAGACTACTACATTCAGAGAAAGAAATCAAGGAATGCCTGTCCTTATAAAGATTCTTACTATCATTTTCCTTGAGACTGCAGCTTCTACAGCCAAACTCTGAAGAAAATATTTTTTTTCTTCCATAAGAAGTCAAAAAACAACAAATGTGAGAGCCAGGACATTTTTTTCCTCCATTTTTGGCATTAAAGCACACTGTGGCTCGGCTTGATCCAGTTTTCTTCTGCCTAATACAATGCAATCAGTGTGAAGCTCTAATGCTTTTGGCAATCAAACACCATCTTTCATCCAAAAATCCCAATGACATTAACTAATTAGTAAAGCTACAAAATTCTCTTTGAAGTTCACTGTTCATAGTCATTTTTCACAGAGTATACCTGAAATATATAGAGATTACATGCATTGCTGAACAACATAAACAGTCTCCTAGAGGAAGATAAAGTGGATTTGAAGAAGTCTTTTTTTCTTTTTCTTCCCCTGTATTTTTTATGCTAACTACTTCCTAGACTGTGCTGTATACCAAAACTCTTTTTTAAGAGTTAAACATTTCCCCTCATTTTCTGTTTTTCTTATTCCCTCTTCTATCTCTGAGATAAAAAAAAAAAAAACAAAAAAAAAAACATATATGTTATGTCAAATGATGAAAGTTGTTGTCCTGCTGTTGCTAGTTTTGTTTCTAACTTTGCAGTGTCAGTAAGTCAATACGGAGCATGAGCTTAACTCCACTATGTCCATTGGGCTTAGTGTTTAGACATTACTGAACAAAGTAACCATTTAGGTTCATTTGCTTTGTCCATTAAGTGTATTTGCATTTATATCTTCTGTATCAATTTGTCTGCTGCATCAGCTGAGGCAATTTCTCCAGTTTGCAGAAATGACATCTTCATTTCAATGTGCAATCAAGGTTGTCTGAATACCAAATTTGATACATCTGATAAATCAGATTCATACTCAACACAAATGTAAAGAAGATAATAAAGATAAATTTGATCGGTAAAGTCACAGAAGATGTCTTTCCTTCTCATGAACTATTTCACTAACCACTCTGGAAGCTTTCCTTGTTGCTTTCAGTCTGTCTTATGAAACTTGATTAGAATCATTGTCTCCCTGTTTCTTTTGCCTTTTGTTTTGCTTTGGTTTGATTTTTTTTTTTTTGCTTGTTTGTAATTTTTTTTAAGGGGGTATAGGGTTCTATATTATGTTTTATTAATCAAACTTTCAGTTGTTTCTACTGTAGATATGGACTGTAGCGCTTATGATGGCCAGAGGATACTAAACTTTAAATCTTTTATTGTTCAACTTTGTTCAGAGTTAACTTGCACGACATCAGTAGGTTTCATGTAAAAATTCAGTTTTCACAATGTAAGGGAACAATTATTGTCTTGAAATTTCCAAATTCAGTTTTATGGGAAAGCTGATGTATGCCAAATATTCAGGAAGATAAATGTTTCTTATTTAGCATATCAACAATAGGAGAATGAACACAGAATGAAATTATTCTGGCCAGATTAAATCAGTGATTCATAGTGCTCAAACCACCCACAGTCTTGTCATTTTGTTTAAAATTTTTTGAAACATTAAAATGAAGTTCTTGTTCTAAACATAAAGTTCAGTGGATTACAGAAAGAAAAAAAAAAACTGCAAGGAGAAAAAATGTGTTAATGCCATTAATACCTTGTAATAAAACAAAGTCAGTGCTTTTTTGACCTTATTCCCTCTCCATCTTAACTGTATTCTACATTTGTAAGGAACATAAAGATATATTTAAGTTTTCATGATCTTTCATAGATCTTGGAAGGCTTGTTTTTGACAAACATGGAGCTGAGTTCTGAACCCCCAGGCTATTTTGTGCTCATATGGCAAGATTTTGAGCCATGAAGACATGCCGGGACATCTAAAGTAGCCTATCTACAGTGGGTTGTTTTTTTTCACAAAACTCATCCTAGTCTATTTTTAAGTGAGCTTAACTAGCCTTAGTCTCTGAAAGTTCTGATAATCAGCAAAATAATTCTTCAGGAGAAAAAAAAAAAAATGATAGTCCTTAATTGTATTTCCGTACTTTGAACTAGGATGAATCATGAACATTCCCTCGTTTCTTCAATATTTTTGGTCTTTCACAAACAGGTTCACCCTGTTTATTCTCTCATTATTTTATTTTTTGCATCTCTATATCTCAGCTCTTTGCTCAGCTGAGTTGGTGGGAGTGGCCAGGAAAATTTGCAGACAGAAAAGGTCAGGTGTCAAGTACTTGCTTCAAGTTTCACTGTTATCTTTGTGGTACAAGCTGCATGATCTCCTCAAAGATGGCAGCAAAGATGATCTATATGGATGTGTCTGACTCCTGTTATCCCAGCCAATTTGCAACATCATTGTGGATACAGGGCTTTACAAAGAGAGTGTGCTATGGTATGAGGTAAGGGTGAGTTTAGCCCTCTTCAGAAATTGCTAAAGAGAAATGAATGTGATGTCAGTAACATGGAATTCTTATGTAAAAAGAAAAACTGTGAAAACATTTGAACTAGTTTTAATCAGTCTTACATGTTGGATTTGCATAGATTAAACAGGGTGGAAGACTCAGTACTGTGGTTATATCATGTAACCAAGTAAATCCACTATTTTCTCAAAACTACTCATGCACTGCCATTTTCACAGAGATTATTTATAAACATATTTGTCCATCTCTATTTTTATTCATCAGAGTAAGTACTGTGCAGTAGTGGAGAGATCTTCCTTCAGCACCAGATATGAAAGGAAACGTGGTATGATACCTTCAATATTTTTGGATTTTAAAGTAGATGTCCCAAATGGGCCAAATCCTAGACCCTCACAACTGAGTCTTGCGAAGGTACCTGCATCTTCCTTCTATCCATGTGTTTTATTTGACACTTGTCTTTGGAGATATGGATATACATGGATATACATACTCCCTTATGCATTAGAGTTGGTTTGTCTTAGTGGTATTTTAGAAAGAATTATGATTACAGAGTATCTAGGGGAAGAAGTGCATTAGCTAGAGCTCTGGTTGAAACCAGCAAAAATATTAATAATTAATCAGTTTCTGAATTCCATCCGGTTTGTCAGTCCTTGCTGAAGGAAAACTGAAACAGGGGTTACATTTAATTGTATGGTCCCTTTGTAATGACATGGTACTAATTGGTGTTGCTTCAAACGGCCTACTTTTTTTGCCATGATTAATTAGCAAGGTAATCAATGTTCACATTTTTTTTTTATCATTTGCAGTAACTCACACCAGATTTTAGGGCTAATTGTGCTAACCTTATTAGAGTTAGTACTGGCATGATGGACAGTTAATAAATTTCAGACGTTTCAATGGATCGTAACAGTACAGTAACCTAGAAGTTGATCATATAAGGACAATAAAGTAAAAAAAAAAAAAAAAAAGTTATAGATATACTCTAACTGCTTGATAACCTCAGAGAGGACAATATGATACAGAATGAAAGGTCCATTGCATTAGTGAAGTACAAAACTAAATTCATTTTTAAATAAATTCTGGTTTGAATTAAATGTGGGTGAACAAAATTCCTGACTTTGTGGAAAGTGTAGATGTATGATTAAGGTTAATATCTTAAAGTCTTCAATACATTGTTTGGGTGAGATTGGATCTTTATTTCCATCAAAATATGCTGGTAATGAATGTGTAGGGATAGCCAAGCAAAATTTAGAGTCACATGACTCTGATCCCAAACTTTTAAAGCTCACAAGACTTTTCTTTGGCTGTGGTATGTTTGAAGGTGTCACTGCTAATACTCCCTCTGTATTTGGGTATATAGCATTCTCGGCTGCTAAGAAGGCTACCATATTCAAGTGGCAAACTCCTGCAGACATTTATCTGTGATTAATATAGATTGCAGTATTCCAGAGAGGGTGAACCACAAACGGGATGAGGTAAGTAGCATAAGGATGAGTGGAAGGCATTGTGAAGAACTGAACCCTGGAACTAGTGCTAGTTACTTCCCTGCATATGGTCAAGTTCTAAATTCAGCATTCCCTCAGGACCTTTGTACAGTATAGTACAGACCCAGGTCTGTATCTTTTAAGACATAATGCCCAGGAAGTTAACAGTCTGTTTCCAAGGCAAAAGGTAGTTCTTAGCAGTTCTCCAATCAGTATGGCATTCCTCTGCAGAAATTCTAATCTTTGTCCTTGTAGCAGAAAATGGTGTAGAGACTCTGATGTGGATGGTGCCACTGGAGTACACAGAGGAGCTCAGAAGACATAAGACTAGGCCAGGGCTCTGCTTTTTATAATGTTTGTTTTCACAATCAAGATTCCACAATCAGCAGCATACTTTTGAAGGCACTGTGGGAAACATCATGACTGTGCTGCTCCAGCATTTTCTGAAGAAATCAGAATGAAGTCACCAAAATGCTTCTGATCAATATAAGAAGTGACTTAAGTTCTCAATTATGTTTGAATGATCATGGCAGCAAAGAGAATTGCCTGAGGACTGGGGGATGGCAAAAGTCTCATATATTGCAAAAAAAAAGCAAGAAGGGGACAGAGAATTACATGTCTGTCAGCCTCAACTTGATCTCTGGGAACAACTAATCATGGAAACCATTTCTAGGCACATGAAGAAAGAGAAGATGATCATGGATATTTAACGTGGGTTCACAAAGAGGAAGTGTTGGCTGACCACCTGACAACCTTCTACAATGAAGTGACTCTCTTGGTAGATGAGGGGAGCACAGTAGATACCAGAGAGACTTAGGTAGATTGTCAACACTGTCTCCCATAAGACTCTCGTAAGGAAGCTAATGAAGCATGGATTAGATGAGCAGTCTCATGGAGTTTATTCTCCACTTGAAAACCTCTCATCTTTTCTTTCAGGCAAAGATACACTAAATTGCTTGTAAGCTATAGAAGGCCTGAATTTTTGTAGGGCATCATAAATGGTGTAGGCCACCACTTATTTTTTATGTTACAGGAAAAGTGATTAATTTCCTTTCTCCTTACATGAGAAATTTATTTTCTGCTGCACAAGAGACAGTTAGTACCAAAGAAATAAAATTAATTCATCTTGCATCTCTCCTCTGTTGGAGGAATAACTTAACCGTAAACATAGCTCTGAATTTCCTCATATCCTCTGAATCCCACCCTTTTAAGGAGTTACACTGATTAGCCATTCTACCATCTAGTTAGGAGAATAGGAAAGCTGTTTTTCTATTTTCTTGTGGGCAAAAACACAACATCCTCACCACCTCCAGCATAAACGCAACAGGCTTTGGACAACTATCATTGTGATAATTCTGATTTTGCAGTTAAATGTAATTCCTGATATACTTGCAGAGAATATTTACAGGAAATGTAGAGCATAAGAAAATACACTACAAATTCAAATTGACTGTCTATGCCTAGCCAGGAAGCCCATAATTTGCAATATTTGGCATCCAAGTTCACATATTGTTTAGAGTGGATTAAAGAACCTTGATGTGCCAAGTTCTTGCCTGAGTCAAAGTTGAGTTTGATAATATTCTTGTCAGCATAGGAAGGAAGGGAGAATATTATCATTTACATTCAGTGACATCTTTGTGAGTCATCCCATAGATGATATATACTGGTAGATGTGCTGTTGATAGACATCCTTACAGCATAGCTTTCTCTAATCGTCTGGACACAGTATTTGATCAGTGGAGTATCTGAAGAAAAGGAAATCAATGTTCAGAACAAGAAACTAGTTCTAATCAAAATGGTTTCTGGTAAGCAGCACTGCAGTATAAAATCCAACATATTCAAATATTAACTAGTCAGGAAACTGGTAGAGATGTAAGGCTGTAATTTACACTTTATGGCACTTGATTATAAATGACCATAAAAAGCATACTGAGTATGAATCATGCTTAAAGCATAATATCTTCAAATTTCACAGATGTGAATGAAGTCACCATCATAAATCACTATTTTAGACTGTTAATTTAGAGAAATTTAGACTTATGTGGTCTCCTAAATTTTGGTTTATTCAAACTCTTGAAATTCAAGATCTCAACCCAAACAAATGTGTTCCTCTACATCTTTGGGACTGATGAGTGGGAATAAGGCAGAGAGAGCAATAGAAACAAAAATGAAAAGCACCAAATAAAATCAAAGTAGAGCACGAGAAAGGCAAAAAGAAAAGTTCTTCAGGCAGTCACCACACCTCCTTGATATTATTATGAACATGTTATTTTGCTTACTGGTTGATTAGAATGGTCCACTTACCATCTATACTCAACAGCTTATGTTTTACTTTGGTTTTGACCACATGATCCTTTATCTTGCACAATCTATTTTGGCTGTCATTCAAAAAAAATGTATTTTTTTATAAATTGTAAGTAAAACAAAGGTAAATATAAACTTTTTTTTTTTTTTTTTTTTTTTTTTTCTCTCTTGACATTCAACCCAGAAATCTGGAGACTAGGACTCCTCTTGGGTAGTTTGACTGGCAACATTTGATTGCATCCTTGCCCATCCACATTTTCTGAATTAACAAATATATAGATTTTTACTATCAGAAATGTCTAGAATGATTTTTGCTTTGGAGAGAGTTTGTTTCTGGCCTGAGGTCCATTCATTACTAATATCCTCAGAATAATGTGGAAATGCTACCCTGATGGTATTTTATAAACCTTGTGTTGGCCTGATGATTAAAAGTGTGTTTTACTCTTTACAAGCAGAAAATATTGTAGTAGTTACTTTCTCAGGAACAGAGAATAGAACTCTGCTTCTTTTTAGAACATCGTATTTATACTCGGTAGTATTCACAGCATTACGCTGTGTCATTGTGGAATATTCAGAGGATTATGCACAAAAAAGAATTTTGGAGTGTGTTTTTGGTAAGCATATACCTTAAGACAACTGTTGTTTGCTGTAACAGGCAAAATAAAAGAAGCTCATGTACTCTTGGCACACACTGAATATGTATTATTTTTTTGACAAAATAAAATAAAATTTAAAATAATAAAAAATAAATTAAAAAAAAAATTAAAAAGGCAGGGTCTTATTTCTGATTTCTCTGGAGTAGCTGAGTCCCTAGAAAGTGAATGGACCACTTCCAGCTTTGTTTAAGTCACGTGACTCCTGATATATCTCAATCAGCAATCCTGGATAACGTACAATTTATTGACTGGAGGCTCCTGGGGTCTTGAAGCCTACTTAATAGGCATCTCAGCAGCAATTCTCCCATAATAACATTGCTGTAATACAGCTACAATACTGCAGAGTGCTATTGCTGTAATGATGTATTACAGAAAATGTGGTGTTGGCCAGAAAATCACCAAGGGAACTCATAAAATGTTATTTAACCTTTTGTTAATTTAAAGGCTCCAATATTATCTAATTTATTTATTATGTAAGGAAAGGGGCTGAAGTCAATTACACAGTGGACTGTGAAATCTGTGTATGAGCTCCAGCTCTTCAATAAATTATGGATAGTGAAAAGCAGAGATTTAAACTTTAAACCTTGCATCTAAAAGCTGACAAGGTATAGCGTAATTTCTATTAGTAACTGGCATTGTTGTTCAAACGGAAGACAAATATTTAAAGCCATGGTGAGTCCCACTGAAAAATCTAGGAACCAAGGGTCTATGTCTTTTTTTGTTTCATTAGCAAATCCCAAAGTCTATCAAAATTTTGCATAAATAATTCTTCTTTTTCTTTTTCTTTTTCTTTTTCTTTTTCTTTTTCTTTTTCTTTTTCTTTTTCTTTTTCTTTTTCTTTTTCTTTTTCTTTTTCTTTTTCTTTTTCTTTTTCTTTTTCTTTTTCTTTTTCTTTTTCTTTTTCTTTTTCTTTTTCTTTTTCTTTTTCTTTTTCTTTTTTTCTTTTTCTTTTTCTTTTTCTTTTTCTTTTTCTTTTTCTTTTTTTTCTTTTTCTTTTTCTTTTTCTTTTTCTTTTTCTTTCTCTTTTTCTTTCTCTTTTTCTTTCTCTTTTTCTTTCTCTTTTTCTTTTTCTTTTTCTTTTTCTTTTTCTTTTTCTTTTTCTTTTTCTTTTTTTCTTTCTTTCTTTTTCTTTTTCTTTTTCTTTCTTTTTCTTTTTCTTTTTCTTTTTCTTTTTCTTTTTCTTTTTCTTTTTCTTTTTCTTTTTCTTTTTCTTTTTCTTTTTCTTTTTCTTTTTCTTTTTCTTTTTCTTTTTCTTTTTCTTTTTCTTTTTCTTTTTCTTTTTCTTTTTCTTTTTCTTTTTCTTTTTTTCTTTCTTTTTCTTTTTCTTTTTCTTTTTCTTTTTCTTTCTTTTTCTTTTTCTTTTTCTTTTTCTTTTTCTTTTTCTTTTTCTTTTTCTTTTTCTTTTTCTTTTTTTCTTTTTCTTTTTCTTTTTCTTTTTCTTTTTCTTTTTCTTTTTCTTTTTCTTTTTCTTTTTCTTTTTCTTTTTCTTTTTCTTTTTCTTTTTCTTTTTCTTTTTCTTTTTCTTTTTCTTTTCCTAAAAATAAAATAAAACAATTCACCTCAATTAAAGCAAAGCTTAGTGTTCTGCACATTATAATGGGCTATTACCATAAATACAAGCTGTATTAGGAGGTGTGAACTCACTTAAATATAAGAAAGTCAGTTGCACCATGATAATACAGAACCTGAGGACCAATTTAGAATGAAGAGAAAAGGGGTTGGCAAGAGCTTTCAAAGGTGTAGAAAGACTGCAGTGATAGTCTTCTGTACAAGAAGTCAGTTACAGTCATTACACGGTGAATTTCTGTACTTGGTCCATGATTACTAAGAATTACTAGCTGCTGCAGAGCAATAAAATGCCAAGCCCACTTATTTTGCTAGCATATGAGCTGTGTATAGCCTTTTAATTCACCAGTCAAAGTTTCTTGCAGGGCAAAGTATCATAGAAAGTTTACTTCCAATAAAATAAGTAAAATCAACAGAGGATTGGGGAGTTTGTTTGTTTATTTGTGGTTTTTCGTTTGTTTGTTTTTATGGAGTACAGGATGCCCATTTTGGATGTAATTCACCATTGTGCAAGTAAGTGTTTGAATCACAAACATTAGTTATCTGATAGGATGATTGAAACCTCTTATATAAAAGAGAGCTCATACATATTTCCACTCTTAATGTGAATGATATTCCATTTGCACATGCAGTCAAAAGCAGCGTGAAGAAAAGGTATATGAAGGGACAGTAATATATATGGAGTATCACTAAACTCTGATCTACTTCACTTGAAATGTTAATTAAACACACCTCTTTTTACGTGTCTTATTTGTAATTACAAACTCAGATGAATTGCTCTTACTTGAATAATACAACAATGCAAAATAATTCCTAAACTTCATCTTTTGGGCTGGTGTTAAAAGTAGTTGATGTAGCTGAGTGTGGAACTGGGCTGTCCACAAGACCTCATGTTCATAGTGAGCTCTTCTTCAATTACACCCACACTAATCCACTGAAATGACAGGAGTTATTTCTAACTACAGATATTTAAGTGAAGACAAGATCAGTCCTGTCTATTGCAAATACGAAGTGTGCCCATACTGTTAAGACTGGGGTACTGGTTAAATAAATAAATAACAGCCCAATTCTTCCTTTTTAACATTCTTGCTAGGTGACACTCGGCATGACTACCACTGAAGGCTGTGCCAATGAGAATGAGGTTATAATATGGCGGTCTTCTGCGGCTTCAGAATGAGAGAATCCCTGCTCAAGTAGCTGGAAGAAGTTCTAAAATCAGGCATCAAGTGGGCAAGGGAAAACTGATACAGTGAGTCATGCAAGCGGTGCTAACTGATGGAGTATATATGAATACTACGTGTATGTATCTATTTTTGTAAGCCCACATATTCTGCAAGTGCATGGTAAAGCTGAAAAAAAAAAAAATCCTCCAGGAGTGTTTTACAGAATACTAACTTTGTTTTGAAATGCAAGGGCTGCATATTTGTCATTGGAAGGGTTTGAAGCCTCATTACTTCTTTATTGTCAATATAACCAAAGTGCCCTTTTTTTGGCTGAGTCTGAAGTGCATGCTATATGGTGCCTCCTCATCTCCCTCTCTCATCTTCCAGTCACCTGGGGTGGGAGACGTGATGGCGTACACCACAGCTCCCTCCCTCTTCATGCTCCTGGATTACTTTTGAGGGGAACCTGGGGTGCAGCATGGGAACTCCCCATGTACAGCTCTCATCCTAGCATATGGTCTTCATTTCTGGTTTCAGAGCTGGGAATGGCAAAGTGCGTCCAGATCCAACTGCTTTTATATATAGTCTTTGTTTATCAAATTATGGGATGTGATGTACATAGCACTTATACACAGGCCGTTGTGTTTCACTAACCAGTCAGTACAGTAAAAGCTACACTCGCCTCAGATGCATTGCTCTTGGCAGTTCATGTAATTAATTGAAAATTAATACATTACATTCGACCTTTTGAGGTGACAGTTATAAGCAACATATTCTGACACATGCAGCATGCCTACTTAGAGGGTATGGAGTTCATAACAGGACTACTCCCTTTATATGTATGTCTGTAAGAGTAGCAGCCAGAATGTCAGTAATGATGCTCTCTGCAAGCCTTTGGGATTTATCGAATTGCCCGTATTCCCTGCACAAAAGGAGCACAGCTAGTTAGGGCATGGCCTTATCCCACACCCACTTCCATTTCAGAGCCAGCTCTGAGGAAAGGGTGTGCTGCCCTTGGAAAAAAAAGCAAGCTTTTATTCCCCGTTTCTCACAAAGTGCTCTGCCTGCTTGTGTTTTCTGTAGGTAGAGTTCTGCTGGGAGCTCCCTGGGGTGCAGTGCTTTGAACTTCTCTGCAGATACCATGCAGCCCTCTAAGTTAGTGGTGATTAGAGCTCTGTGTTTAGAAAGTATATTCAGAGATACGTTTCAATACCTTACAGAGTTCTTTGTGGCTGCACAGATGCTTCTCTGCTTCTCTCTCATTTCATACCGTAAAAATATATCTCTGTATATTGGAAATGGTAGATACCAATCTTTCTTGGCTCAGCTGTTTCATCTTTCCAGAGGAAAAGCAACCACCCAATTATACACACTCATAAATTAACTTGACAGGCAACATACTGGAACTGCCATGCTTTCCTGAGCTGTTTAAATTGTTCATGAGTTCTGAGTCCTTACAAGCAGAGGCCAGAAAGGAACATTACAAGCCCCTATGGAAACTGTGTTTCTTCTTAATTTTTTCAGACTTACTGGCAACGCATTCCATGGAGGTGATAACTATGCACTTCTCTATCTCTGTGGAGTCATTATGCTAAAGAAGCCTCCTGTGCTCTCTCATATAAACATATTCTTAGTAACATGGTTGAGCTCACTGCTGGCCCATTCATCATTATCACACACACATACACAAAAATAAAAAAAAAATAAAAAATAAAAAATGCTGGATATACAGGATTGAAGGCTGTTGGAAGTTTACAGCTGAAAGTAGGATATTTCTCCACTGTTTTTTTCTCTCAACCTTCTTGCTCTCTGGCATCTTAATTGTGAAAAAAGAAAGACTGAGAAAAATTAGGACCACTGATTACTCCCACAAATATGAAATATAATTTTCAAGGTTTGCTGAAAGAGTTCAAGGAAATGCAGGATGTTTAGCATCTTGTCCAGCTCATGTTGCCTACAGCCTGATTCTACCATGCTCTAAACACCTGTCTTCTTTTCACACCACATCCTCCAAACAGAAGTTAGCCTCA
The DNA here is from genome assembly GCF_964034855.1 of Anser brachyrhynchus. Classification (NCBI taxonomy): domain Eukaryota; kingdom Metazoa; phylum Chordata; class Aves; order Anseriformes; family Anatidae; genus Anser; species Anser brachyrhynchus. Next base: position 67,277,051 of record NC_137697.1, on the reverse strand, counting down.
GAAATATCAAAGGAACAGTATGCATTCTCAGCTCTCACTCTCTTTTATATAATAATAAGTTCCTGCTTTCCTGTGACCAGTGTACCTTGACATTCTTCCTTTTAGAAGCTTTTAACATGGAGCTTATTTTTGATAATTCATTTCTAAAAGGCTGAATATAAGCAGAGTGCAGTATGTCATTTCTTGCTCTGATTCCAGAGGGTATATGGATGGGTTTAGATACATTTAACTGACTTCAGACATTATGGTTTTCTCCTCGGTCATATTATTACAGCTATCTTATATTGGAGACCTTTGGGAGAGACATGCATTGAAGAACTCTGATGTTTTATATTTAATATTTAAGGGAAATATTTAATATTTTTGTGAATGGACTATTTGCCTTAAATTTATCCGATGGTAGATGGTCTCCTGTACAGTTTTCATAGTGCAGTTCATTGGCATCAGAAGGCTGTGGAACTGTTTGCATTGATGGTGCTCAACTCAGCATGACATCAGGGATAAGATGTTCTCCTCCACATCTTTACCTTTTGTGAGCGAGGGCCTTGCACCAGCAAAAAGGCTGAAACCAGAACAAGCCCTCATGGTATGAAAACACCTTTGTGTTTACACCAGAAAAGTCCATCATATAAAGTGAAGTCACAGCACAATTTTAGGCCATGGATCCATACTGATTCTGTGCTTGGCAAGACAGTTGTTCAGTTGCTCCCATTTGGAAGAAGCTGCATCTCACAGGCCAATGACACAGTTCATCCATGCTTCAGTACAAGCACAATGGCTATTGATTTCCCTTATACAGTGTGCAAACAATAATTACTCATTCTTCATACTGCAGTGTAATCAGATCACTTTTCCTCCCAGCACCACATATACACTTTGAAATATGTGTACTTTGATCTCCTTCCCCACCCTGTTTTTTCCCAGTGCCTAAAATACTCTTTCAAATCCTGTAAACCTCTGCAGTTTATATTATATAGCATTTTTGACTCTTTGTGAGCCTGTTTTATATAGTCACAGTAACAAATACCCAGTATTTGGTGTTGTAAGGTCAACAGTCACAATTGTAAAAAGTAAATTTATTCTGATTTTACAGATGAAGAACTAGAAAGTTGTGACTGGCTGACATTTTTAGACAGATCTTGTCTGATAACCCTTTCATTTAGACAGAATGTGAACTGTGGTGCTAGAAAACATTGCAATGTCAATTATTTTTTTCCTTGAAAAACTGTCCTATATTTCTACTGCTTTTTTCAGTCTGCCTCTATTCATATCATACCCTCTTTAGAAACTTAATGAGAATGGCAAAACTTGCTCTTTTCATTTCTGCATTGAAAATCTGTTCCAGATTAATTCTGAGAAATGCTCAAAAAGATAGTTTGAAACACCAGTTGGTACTATATCTATCAAGACCCGAATGTTTTGGAACTCTATTCTTCACGTGCTGTAAGTTTGTAGTCTCCATATGTTGAAATCTATAGCTAGTATTTCTTTGAATATCAGTGCTGTGAATATCAAGTTTATACCAGACGTGTTGAGGAAAGGGGTGGTGCCATCGCATTGTGATAGCAAATCTTAGAAATCATGCAACCATGTAAGAGAAGTAGGAAAAAAAGAAGAAACAGAGATATAGGTAGATATATAGATTGATATGTTTGCAATTAGATGAGTTACTAAGAAAATAACACAGCACATTTCCTTGCTTCCTGGGTAGTGCATAAGCTGCTTTGTAATTTTCACAATGTGAGCTGTAGAATTGAGAACTTGGCTTGAAACCCATTGTGTTGCCATTATGACTTCAATTACAAAGCTGTGCCTTGTATTGTTGGTTTCATATCAATGATAGCTCTAAATCATAATGATCTAAAATGAGTTTTCTGATTCAGCCACTGTGCTGTTAATTTGCCTATCAGCTCACTTTCTGACTGCAGCTCCTCCATCCTGAGCTGACTGAGCCAGTGGCATTGGCTCCACTGATGGAGCCCAACCGTTTACAGAGGCCAATGAACTAAAACTGACGGGAGTACATCTGCTATGGATTTTCAGAGCTACACCCTTAATATTGCAAGAAGCTGAGCAAATCAGAAGACAATTGGAAATGTTTCTCACTAATTTTGTGGGTTTAGCAAATGCAAGTGAAGGACACGATCCTATAAACAAGGGAATAGCCATTGTGAGTGCAGCATTCAGAGTGTACTGACACTCTCTCATTCTAGCATAAAGAGCCAAGAATTCTCCCAGGTTAGGGAAATAAATCCAAATTGTAAAGAATTACACCAACTGCATCCGTGAATAAGCTGTCAGGGAGAGCTCAGCACTATGCTGCAGAACATAGTTTGAAAAACAAACAATAAACAGCATTGCATTTTGAACGTGTTTCTATTTTTATTTATTTGTTTATTTGCTAATATGAACAATATGGCTAAATGTATTTAATACATCCCTCCCTGGGTATAGTACTGCTGCGGGGAGTCAGAGAAACTTACCAGGAGGAAGGTTGCAAGCAGGATCTGAAATGTTTTTGTTTGGAAACTAAGTGATGCCCGAGGTAAAACTGCACAGTGTTAAAGCAATGATAATTGGCTCCTCCTGGCTTTCCCCACTAAGAGAAATTGAAATTCAATTCACATTTAGTGGGAATAGTTGTGAAGCAGAAATTGTCATTGCTGTGACATTGTGTATTTTTGTATCAGGCAGTTTTCAGAAGCCAAGAGAAAATGTTGTCGTAAACTAGAATATGATCTAAGAATGCATTTCATGGAGGGAGTACAGCATAAGCAATGAATATCTTATGCTCAGTAGTAGGGCTATGTTAACAGTGTTGTGCAGGTTGTTTGTATACACTACAAAGGACACAGAAGTATACTGTTCTGACAGATGCAGTGGTACTTGGATGATAGCTTCCTTTCTGCAGCATAATAGCAGCATCTCCAGCAGTAAATTAGGGGCTGAATTATTTATTATGTTAAGAGATGGATATTTAAAAGATATTTGGAGAATTTAGGGTTACATGTTCAGGGATGATTTTAAAATGATAGAGTGCTCATTAGCCCAAGGCGGATTGTAAAACAATCTCCTTAGTCAAACTATTCCAGCTGTTAGATATCCTCACTGTTAGAAAACTTTTCCCAATCACTCATATAAATAACTGCAACATAATCTCATTCCATTCCCAGAAGACACAGCGGAGAATTTATTCCTTTATTCCTTGCTGAACCTTCTTTAAATATTTTTGACTATTTAAAGGTGTTAGGTTGTTTTGTTGTTGTTTTGTTTTTGTTTGTTTTTTCCCTGTCCCTTTAATTTGCTCTTCTGCAGGCTACAGAGACCAAGGACTTACATATTTCCCCACTTTCACAGATTAATTAATTTCTCCAACTGACTGGCAGTTTTTCTTGACTCGGAATACTCCAGATTGGATGGGGCTTAGTTCTTGCATTAGAAAAACAGACCATAGAGAAGTACAAGTGTATTCACCTGTCTTCCAGATAACACTCCTCTTTATATCTTGCTCTGTGGTGAAGGTGGGAGGTTTTGTTTTTGTTTTATTTTGTTTTCATTTTGTTTTGTTTTCAGAAATGACAACTTGTTAACCACCAGACTCTTTTCTACAGATCTAGCTCTCTGTGCCATCATTTGCCACCCTCCCACCACACACATTATTCCTCCCCACCATGTTACAAATTTTGCACATTTTCTGGTTGAATTAAGTAGTATTTTTCAAAGTGTTTCTCCAATTTCTAAATGCAGCTTTGTCTTCCACTATGTATGAATTCACTCCACCCTGACACAATTAAAGTCCAGTTTTTCTGCAATTTTTATTGTGCCAGTAGCCTATTTAATGAGACTTTGCAGCACAACAGTGGACCACTGATAACTAATGTATGTGATTCCAACAAGGGCTATTTTATAATAGTTTCATATAGGCTGTATTTCTCTTATATGCTTAGAAGAATCTTATAAATGCCATAAGCTGTACTAAAGCTAAGATACATGATGTATATGTACACTTGTCTATTCACAAGTGATGTTTTCTTGCCATAGGAAGAAATTAATTAACTTGATGCTTCATATTCTTTATGAACTTGTTTCCTGATACTTATCTTTTTTTGTTATTTTATAGATGTTTTAATATTTCTTTCAGTACTTTCTGCCAATGAAAGTTAAGTAGATCAGTCTATAACCTCTTGACTCCTCCTTTTGTCTTTTTAAGGAAGAAAATACTCCTGCTACAGTATAATCTGCTGCGCTCTCTCTTATCTCCATGATAAGGGAAAGAAGACTGCCATTAACTGTGCATCACTAGCCAGTTCTACATATTTGAACTCCTTTTCAGAACTCAAACACTGTTTTAGGCTGAGAACTTACATCTCTTTCCTTCATAGTCCACAAATGTTTTATTGAAGATGAAAGTTAAAAATATACCAAATACTCTGGCTTTCAGTGTAATGTTGGTAATTCTCAGTCTTCTGCAAAAAGCAAATGCTTTGGTCTTCTGGTCTTCTTGGTATCAATATACTTGCATTATTTATTTATTTATTTATTTAATTATTTTGCCACTGCTATTTTACCTCTGGGAATATATGTACGCTGTCCTACCTAAAGGTGTTTTGTAGCTTTATTTCTCTGAAATGCTGGGAAATATCCTTTGAGGATGGCAGCACATGTATCTTCATCCTATGAATAACTTCCTGCTGTTAAATACCTCTGACTGGGTTAATTCAAACAATACAATACACACAGTGTAAGATGTAATGCAGTTAATTTTATTTCCCCTGTAATATTAAGTGAAAGCCTTTGGTCTTAGCATACAACCAGAGGACCTCAAGCTTTGTGCTCTACAGCCAAGGAGTCTGGGTGGTTGTTTATACCTTCAAAATTTTGGTGGGCAGTTGTCCTCAGCTAACATATTCTTCTGGTGTCTCAGAACACAATCTTTTACTACATATTAAAGCAAGGACCATGTGTATTGGGTTTACATGGCAAGGTTTTGGTAGCGGGGGGCTGCAGGGGTGGCCTCTGTGAGAAGAATACAGGAGGTGCCCCATGTCAGATAATAGCCAGTTTCAGCTGGCTCCAAATGCACCTGCCACTGGACAGAGCTGAGCCAATAAGCAATGTTGTTTGTGCCGCTGGGAGAGCAGATTTAAGAAAGGGGAAAATAAATAGATAGATAGATAGATAGATAGATAGATAGATAGATAGATAGATAGATAGATAGATAGATAGATAGATAGATAAAAATGCTGTGAAACAGCAGCTGGGAGAGAGCGAGGAGTGAGAAGCAACCCTGCTGACCCCAAGGGCAGTGCAGCAGGAGGGCAGGAGGTGCTCCAGGCAGGCAGCAGCAGTTCCCCTGCGGCCTGTGGAGAGGCCCCTGGTGGAGCAGGCTGTCCCCCTGCAGCCCATGGGTCCCACACGGAGCAGATCTCCACGCTGCAGCCCGTGGAGGAGCCCCCGGTGGAGCAGGTGGATGTGGCCTGGAGGAGGCTGCAGCCCATGGAGAGCCCCCGCAGGAGCAGGCCCCGGGCCGGAGCTGCAGCCCGTGGAGAGGAGCCCACGCAGGAGCAGGGGGTCTGGGGGGAGCTGCCACCCATCGGGGACCCATGCTGGAACAGTTTGCTCCTGACGGCTGGATGGACCCCGTGGTACGGAGCCATGTGGGAGCAGTTCTTGAAGAGCTGCTGCCTGTAGGCAGCCCCCGCAGGCTCAGTTTGGGAAGAACGGCATCCCGTGGGAGGGACCCCACGTGGAGCAGGGGCAGAGAGTGACCGGGAAGGAGCGGCGGAGAGGAAATGTCAGGGACTGACGACAGCCCCCATTCCCTGTTCCCCTGCACTGCTTGGGGGGAGGAGGTGGAAGAGGGTTTTCTCACTGCTCTAGCTTGTTCTTAATAGGTAATAAATTTCATTAATCTCCCTATGCAGAGTTTTGCCCAATAATTGTTATTGGCAATTGACAATAATTGACAATAATTGACAATAATTTTTATATCTCTGTCCTTATCTCAACCTTTGATCCCTTTCCATCGTAATTTCTCCCCTTTTCCCTTTGAGGAGAGAGAGTGAGAGAGTGGTTGTGGTGGAGCTCACCTGCCTACCTGAGTAAAACCACCACACTATGCTATCAGTATTAAGTGATTTTAATGGAGAACACTTCTGCAGTGTGTTTATTTCTAAGCTGGTGTTGCTGCTTACCTAGCTAGACTATTAAATTTGTCATAACAGCAGAAAGTACCTACATATTCCTGTGACATTCAGCTACCTGCAAAGAGAAAGAGTATGAAGTTAGGAAGAGCAGTTACACCAGTATTGTTAATGGAGGGACAAAATTTTTCCTTGTTTCTCAACTTTTCCTGTGTTATCTCTGTATAGGAGGGGGGAAAATCCTGTTTCTACTCAAAACGTAATGAATGACAGATTACACAGAAGGTAGATTCTTCATGTATTCACCTCTTCCCAACTGAAGATGTTTCTCTCAAACTTAATGAGATAATGGAAATTGTTTGGCTCCATATGGAAAAACAATAATAATAATAATAAAAAAAATCAAGCAAGCCTTTAAGGAACATTTTTCACTTTGTAGGAACATAGGAGTTGCCTGAGTGGATCGGATCTGTTGTTTAATTAGTTTAGCTTGCTCCTACCCTTTGAAGGAATGGTCAACAAAGCCTTTAGTAGGTATAACTTCACTATAGGCAACATTTTTTTTTCTTCATTGATACATGGTTCTGCTTAGACCTGGAAGCAGAGGATGTCTTCAGAAGCTGTTTTTAAATACTTATAGAATCATAGAATCACAGAATATCCTGAGTTGAAGGGGACCCATAAGGATCATTGAGTCCAACTCCTGGCACCACACAGGTCTACCCAAAATTTTAGACCATGTGACTAAGTGCACAGTCCAAACGCTTCTTAAATTCTGACAGACTTTACCTCTATAACTCTTAAATACTTTTATTACTTACATTTCTGTTTAAAAGTTCTAAGCTCCTGAGTTCAGTGATGTCCTTTGGAAAACCCTGGGAGAAAGAAAAAGAAAATTGTGGCTTGCTGTTTCTTCAGTGCTTTACCTATCTATTTGCCTTATTCCTCCTGGGTCACTGTATATCAATGAAAGGGATTTTTTGTTTTTATTTTTTTGACTTATAATGAGGTCTAAGGATGAAATTTCATCGAAGCACATTTTTAGTGGTCTTTTTCCCACCTTTGAACAGATGAACGGACACACAATGTAAACTATATTATTTGAACAGTGTTCCATCTTGTATTTCTGTAAAACTTAGGGTAAACTTTCAATCAGCATGTTCTTTGGAATAAGCTTGAAGTGTTTGTTCTATATTTTATATTGAGCTTGGGATGCTGTCTGCTGCTGCTGAATGGCTTGTTAACATATTGTTTCTGAAGCACAATTTGCATTTCTGTGAAATCAGGGATTAAACACTGTGTGTAGATTAGAAATAATTCATGTTGAATTAATAATATATATATTTTTTTTCTCTCCTGCTTCAGATTTTGTTTTGTATTAGAACAGCAGAGTATTCCCTGGTAATGACAAAGGAGAGCATTTCTCAGGTGAAAATAACATGAAAACATTTAAATTGGAAGCAATTCGTGTTTTAACCACTTGCTTACTGACCAGTAAATGAGTTTTGAACAAGTAATGTGCTCCCCTCCAGAGATTTGAAGTAGTTGGATGCTATGTTTAGTTCATCTAATGGAGCGTGCTACCAAGCCTGTGTGAAGTAGTTTATCCTAGCAAAAGTACTTTGGCATAGTGAACGTTTAACTATATGTAATTTGTATTGCCAGAATTCTTGTATCCAATGTGTTAATAATGATCTGTACTGAAATGTAGTTTGTGAGAAATGTGTAATATGCTTTTTATAATGAAGATCTTATCCTTACAATCTGTTTTCTCCTTAACTTTAATAATACATACAAAAAGACAGAACTGGATGATAATAGGACCATTAGCTGTTTTAGTTTCTAAGTATTCAATTATGCCTTTCTACATTGTTTGACTGTTTTGTAGCTGTAGGCAGAAATAAGCCTTTTTGTTGGAGGTGGTTTATTTAGGTTGGTACTTTATTGGGTACTTTGCTATAAATAACTTCAATCATTTTAATGGCAACTTTGCAATCAGTGAGAAACCAAGAACAAGTAATATGCATTTGATGACATAGATCTCTGAAATGAATGTTCTTTCTCCCCTTCATTAAGGAAGAAATGGATTATAAAGTGAGCTAATGACGAAAACCTTCCTGCAGTCTGAGTCTGCTTTGCTGTAAAGCCCTACTATTTGAATGAGATGTTAAACCTAGTTTGCTTCTGCCCATCAATAGCATCTGGGTAGATATCTCTCTGTCCTCATAAAATCATCTTTTCCTATTAAAGTGCTTTCTAGTATCCAGACAGTGCAAATTGTTAATGAACATCATGGACAAAATCCAGCTCAGGAAAGAAATTATTTTGGCAGGAGCAGGCAAAGAACTAGCACTGCACAGGATTTTATCATTGCTGCACAATTCAGAGACAAGAAGAGTTGTACATGTAAAGCCTGAGGAGATGAATATCTTTCGGTTTCTTTACTCATTATTACAGTAATAAACCAGAAGTCTGTAGCACAAAAAAACGTCCATATGGGGTGTTGCTGAAGAGGGGAGTACTGTGAGGAAGTACTATTGCTTTTAGTTCTCGTTGCACTACTCTGCTAGTAATAGGCAATAAATTATATTAATCCCCCTACACTGGGGCTATTTTGACCGTGATGATAATTGGTGAGTGATCTCCCTGTCCTTATCTCAACCTTTGAGCTTTTTCCATCATATTTTCTCCCGTTCTCCTTTGATGAGGGAGAGTAAGATAGTGGCTATGGCAGTGGCCCAGCAAGGTAAAACCACCAGAACACATTGATGGGATCTGCATTCCAAAAGCAAAAATAATTACTTTTTCTTTTCCCAGCGAAATTTATTATTTCTTTTTCCCATACATCTCCTGACTGAGATGCCAGCATATCAATATCACTGTGTGCCTAGACCTTGTCCTGTGCAGTAGAGAATGAATTGAAATCCTCACAGCTACGTCCAGCCCTCCTCCAAGGCCTGAGTGGAAACTTGAAAGCAATGGACAGAATTACCAAAGTAGACTGGAAACCTTCCTGCAACAAATGCTCTCATGGGACTTCCAACATAAGGAGTCTCTTATGTATCTATTTTATTGCATTAGAGTTGTAATGTGCCCAATCACTGTGTGGTATTACAGCCTTACAGCCAAAGTCACTACTGTAAAAAATGCGTAAGAAAAGAGAAGAGTTAGCTCTATGAGCATGGGAACAGTAGAAGGATGACTCTCAGGACAACTGTCACATGTCAGACAGTCATATTAAACAGAGGCCAGATTAGTTTTTAGGCCTTTGCAACTCTTTTTAAAGGCTCATGAAAATACATTGTGCTCAAAAAAAATAAAAGGTCCAGTGTGCATTTATTTATTTATTTATAATAATTTTCTTTGTCTTGGAAATCCATGGCAGTGCTTTAAAAATAAAATTTTACAGCTAATAATTGATCACACATAAATAGAAAAGTTTGTGAAATTCCAACACATTAACCTAATTTATACCCTTGAGTTAGGGGTTAATAGAAATCTGTAGTGAGTTCTTATTTCATCTAGGTCAGTTAATTTGTCTTTCTCTTATGTATGATTCAGATGGGAGTACAGCGATTGCTAGGCATTAAAAGATGTACAGAAAATGTATTAATCTTGGCTAAAGAATGGGTAATTTTTATTCTCCTGGCAGACTTCCTGCTGTACTTTTCCGCAAGAGCTCACAACCACAAACCATAGAGCTCCATCTTGTTCTCCAGAATTCCTCTTCAAAACTCTTGGAACACATGTCTGTCTGCTGCTGCTGACTAGGGAAGACTTCTTATTAATCTGACTCCTTATTTATCTGACTCCTTATTAATGTTGCATATTTCTTTTTCTTCACCTTCTTCTCCATATCCTTTTCCTACCCTAGAATACTCAATCTACTCCATTTGTGTGTATAATTTGCTTTTTAAGTTTCAGTCTGCACAACTGTCTCAGAGGTGGAATTTTCAGTCTGTTACTTTATATAGAATCTAGTTTAGTAGATCCCGACTGCCCATCCCGTGCTACTGTGGTATTCATACTACATGATATTACAAAAATCATTATTTTCTGTGTGAGATGGAGGAAGTAACAATATTGAAACTATAACAGCTACTGCAGTCCATTGCAGGATGCTTTCTCTGTTAAGTGAAATTCCAGTGGAGTTCATTTTTATTTATTTATTTGTTTGTTTGTTTATTTATTTTCTGCCAGCTTTCCAAATATGTGCTCAATTTCAAGCAAGTATCAATACCAGAATGTTTAAGGAGGTAGTCCAACTACAAAACAATAAGAGAAGTTTTAGCTCCCATTCTAAAAATTATAGAGAGAAAATGAACAAATAAATACTGTACTGATGGTAATCTGTGAGATCTACCAAGTGTTATATAGAAGTTATGAAAACAGATGGTTCTTCATAGAATCATAGAGTCATAAAATTGCTCAGGTTGGAAGGGACCTTAAAGACCATCTAGTTCCAACCCCCCTCCCATAAGCAGGGACACCTCCCACTAGACCAGGTTGCTTAAAGCCCCATCCAGCACGGCTTTGAATAATTTCAGGGATGGGGATTCCACAGCTTCTCCAGGCAACCTTATTTTAAAGTCTTTACCAGATGAAAAATCAGTTGATTGATCAGCATACAAGTGATGTACATATTGTAATACTGAGATGGCCAGTTTTGCTTTACACTTTGAACACTTTCCCTAATAAAACTGGAGTGGAAATTAGTTCATTCATTCATGAATTACCAGGGCTTCAAAATGCAAAATATATATATATATATATATAAATAAATAAAGGTTTAAAAGAGGTTGTGCTAAATAAGTATTTTATTTATTTATTTATTTATTTATTCTCTTTTGTGGACACACAAAGATTGCCAAAATTATAGTACGTGATAAGGAATGGTACTTGGGTCTAAGTACTGAGAAAGGGCTTCCAGTTGTAGATGGTGGTTTTCACAGGAAATGGGTAGCTTGGAGCTTCAGTTCATTTCAGTGGTAGTGGTCAGAAGTGTTATGTCATCTCAGCTGTTTGGCTGCTAATCCCCAGCTAAGGGAAAATAATGAGTTGAAGAAGTGGTAGTATCTTTAATAACTGCAGCTAGATCTATGAAATAAGTTTTGTCTTTTTCCCAAAGCATCAGTGCAATATGCAGTGCAATGTCGTCCATCCCGTAGTAGCTACCCCATTGCATCTCTAAACAAAACAAAGCAAAACAACAACAACAACAACAAAACAGTATTCTGCATCAGAAGATTGCTGTCCTCTGCAAGCCTGAAATGGTCTCTCTATTTCCATGGGCTGAGTTTCTAGACAGTGTAAAATGCAGTAAGGAATAGCGTAACAAGGTCTCAGCTCTGTGCAGCACAAATAGAATGTTTTCTAAGTCTCTTTGAATTTTCAGCAGCTTGTGAAAATAGACATTTAAAAAGAAGGACATAGAAAGAATTAGTCACATTTACTGTAACAGTCATGTATTTATTAACATAAGTACTAAACCATTTAGAAGGCTGACATTGCATCGGTTTTCAGTAAATTAGCTATAAAGTGATTGTGGCATTTTGAATTTGTAACATTCTGCTTTAAAAGCAATCTAGATGTTTATTTGTGTTACTATAAATAATAACAATAAAATTAACAGAGACTAGATTTATCCTTTGAACTTTAAATGAGACAAGTACAGTCCATAAGTTTTTGTGATGTCCATTACACTAGAGCACAAGTTTTGTACGTATTCTTTAAAAAAAAAAAAAAAAAAACAATTCAAGTTAAAATACATTTGTTAAAAGGCAAACCTTAAACTTGGATGTGTTTTCATGGCAAGGAAAAACCTGCTGTCAGGGTGGTTCTTCACTTTTCCACACACACTACAGTTTTTTTTTCAAGGCAGAGAGGCCTACGTAGGCTACATGGAGACAAGAGATCAATCATACTACAAAGAGATCTGTGTGAAAAGTGCTGCACTGAGTGTCGTGTTGCATTCTGACTTCAAGGCGCTTATACGAGCTGCTAGACAGGAAGGCATTCAGGTCTATATTTATTGAAACACCACTGCTAGCCTGATTACACCGTGGAATTTGCTTTTGCTCTATGAATTTTTGTGGGGGCTTAGGCTGTGAAGGAAAGAATTTCCTTTTGAGACGATGGATGTTTTGATGGTCCCCAGAGTGGCTGGATAACACATATTTTGAAGAATTTCATTTATGTTTTTCTGGAGCTGTATCCCATACCTGTTGCAAGTGATTTACTTTGTAGAAAACTGTGGGAATGTGGAAGATATGGTTGCAAGACTTGCAGGCCTGATGGTACCCTAGCCACTAATACTTCAGCAAAGGTGAAAAACTGGTTTGCCAGATTAAAATCCAAGATTGTTAATGTGGATTTCTGCACTGTATTTTCTCACCTGGTGATGAATAGATCTGCTTTTGGAAATATAGAGGGCAAAAGGGATCATCTGCATCTTAAATAGTAATATATGCCTGTGGCAGCAGCAAGAGGACAAATGAGAATCTGAAGGTACGTACAGAAATAACAGCAATCAGAAGATGCTGCAGATCTTTTTGCTAAATCACCCGTAAAACACATTCAACCATGTGTCGTGTTGATATGTAGAGAGATTGAAAAGTTATAAGGTTGGAGAGCTGTCTGACTGTCTGATGTGTAGTTTCTTGTCAATTTACTTTGTTGAGTTTTTCATTCTCTCCTTAATTACCACTGTTCCACCTACACAAGCAATGAAAGACTCAAATTCCAAAATAGCATAAAAATCTTTCTGCTATAAGTGAATACATTTTTTTTAACATAAGCTAATTTTTTATGTATCTGAAATGCATTTTGATTGAAATGGCAAAGCAGTTAAATTTACAAAATGAATATCACTATATTTTCATCTTTATTTTGTATGAAATAATCTGGAGTTCTATACTTCTGTAGAAGAGTTTGAGCAGCTGGTGTCTTCACAGTTTAGACATACATTAATTCAGAGACTTATTTTCAGTGGTGTGGACAGATTTCATGATGGGCTCACTGAGTTGTTCATACTTCACAAGGATTTAGGTCCTACAAAGTGAGCAGCTAGCAGTCTTCACCAAGATCATAGGAACACACCGTAGAGGGTGATCACGGTCAAGGATATAACATGCCTCTTCTTGTGGAAGAAAGCAGTCACTGGTCTCCAGCAGACTGTTGAAGATACAGCAAAAAAGAAAAGGAAAGCCAACACATCTGGATTCCAAAAAGATCATTCTGGAGAGGAGACAATGGGTTAAGGAATTTCATGATCACATGCAGTTCCAACAGAAGTGTCCATTGCAATTAACACATTCAAAATTATTTTAATGTCTTGAATCAGAATCGTATCAATTTTATAGAGCTATCAAAGACATTTTCCTGAAAACTCTTCTTCCTCCAGTTCCTCTGATTGTAATGCCACTGTGGATTCCAACCTGGTAGAGGTCTGAACTCCATGCTCATTTTGGAAAAGCATAAAAGAAACCTTGCAGAAAAAATAGGAGGGTTTTGTTAGATGTTTGCATTGCATGACTAATAAGCATCAATCTCCTGATTCTGAATAGTCTTCTTTAAGGCTATAAATGCTTTAATTTGTTATTCATTTTAAGCAAAGAAATAATCACTGAGGCTCTAGAAGATTTGGGGTGGGGAGTGGGGCAATATATATAACAATGTAAGAAATCATATATTTCTTTTTCAAACCTCAGGCAAAAATCATTCTTGCTCGGTAAACATGAACACTCCATGCAGCGCTTGTTTAAATACAAATGTAATGTTGCTCTCAAAATCAAAGCAGCCTCTAGTTCTGAACAATTCTCTGCTATGCTAAAGGGCAAACACAGCCTTTGAAGTCTACATTTGGGAATCCTGAAAGAGGATTTCCAAGCCAGTTGGCTAATGCTTCTGGTAATCTAAAAGTGATAGATGATCTCTGTGATTTTTTGCTAACTGAAATTGCATGGTGATAAAATTAATGACCTAGAGTAGTTACAGGTAACTTACAATATCTATAAAATATTGAATGCATAATAATATAATGTTAATATTACTGTGTGAGAGAGCTGATGAGAATAGCAATTAAATGATGTTTGTGAAATCTTTGACATCATTGTATGGAAGATGCTATATACAGCAAGTGCCAAATATAATGATTATCATCAGCAATATCTTTCTCACTCTAATTAGATGATTGAAGGGCAAGCCCTTGAACAATGCTGCACAGGACAAGCTGTTCATCACTGAATTTCTTAGAATTTTCTTTTTATTAGTATGCTAAATGAATTAAAAGAACAGCTACGTACTGCATTTTTCTTTCTTGCTGAGATTGTTTTTTTTCTAAAAGAATTGTTGTGAAACCTGCCTTGGGATTGGTTTTGCTTTGATTTAGCTCAAAATTACTTGCTTTGAAGGAGTGTAGGTTTTATCTGTGAGCAGAAATAGTGATTGATGATCCTTACTTATTGTAGTCCGCCCCAGCACTAAGAAGCATAAATGCAGGTAATGTTTGCATGTTTGCTGCAGTGTTAGTTTGGGTACTGACTTACTAGCTCTGTGGTATTTCACTTTTTTTTTTCTTTTTTCTTTTTTCCCAATAAATTGAAAAAAATAAAAGTCCACAACACAAATAAGCCCTAAAAAGTCCAACACTAATACCACTTATGGTAATGAGCTTCAGCTAGGATTTTCTGTCATCTGTCTCCACCACAGATACTTATGGATTATAAATCACAGTGCTCACGCAAGTGAAGTATAATTAAAAACTTCATTGTGGCTTTAGTCCTATGCTCTTAAACAAAACTTAGTATGTTCAATTCTTATGACAAAGTTGCTTTACATGGAGACAAAGCCTTCTTCTCTCCCTAACATGATACTTTGAAGGACTGCTCCACCTGAGGAGGTATTCTGGTATAAATGAAAAGGCTGCTACTCAGTCCTTTTTGGACATGCAGTGGGTGTTTCACACCAGAAGGTGCACCCTCAGCAAGTTTGCAGATGGCAGCAAGCTGAGTGGTGCAGTCAATACAATAGAAGGAAGGGATGCCGTCCAGATGGACCTGGACAAGCTTGAGAAGCAGACCCACATGAACCTAATGAGGTTCAACAAGTCCAAGTACAGGATGAGTCGGGGCAATCCAAGACATGAGTACAGACTGGGAGAAGAGCTCATTGAGAGCAGCCCTGCAGAGAAAGATTTGGGGGTTCTGGTGGACAAAAAGCTTGACATGAGCCAGCAGTGTGTGCTTGCAGCCCAGAAGGAGAATGGGACCCCTAACACAAGGACATGAACTCCTCCAGAGGAAGGCCACAAAAATGATCAGAGGGCTGGAGCACCTCTCCTATGAGAGGTCTGGGGCTGTTCAGCCTAAAGAAGAGAAGACTCTGGGGTGACCTCATTGCAGCTTTTCAATACTTTAAGGGGGCTTATAAAAAGATGGAGAACAATTTTTTGTTTAGTCAGATAATGACGGGACTAAGGGGAATGGTTTTACACTAAAAGAGGGGAGGTTTAGATTAGATGATAAGAGGAAATTCTTCACCCAAAGGGTGGTGAGGCACTAGCACAGGCTGCCCAGAGAAGCTGTGGATGCCCTATCCCTGGAGGTGCTCAAGATCAGGTTGGAAGAGGCCCTGAGCAACCTGATATAGAAGGTGGCATCCCTGCCTCTGTCAGGGGGGCTTGGAACAAGATTGTCTTTAAGGTCCCTTCCAACCAGAGCCATTCTATGATTCGATGGATCTTCCTGTCCAGATGCTCAGCTGATGTGCAGGTCTGGGAGAGAAAACTTGAGGTTAGGAAGTACCACTGGAGTTGTATGGGAAAGCACAGCCTTTGCTACCTGTGGCTCTGACAGGTGTTTTCTTTGCTTCATTATTACACGAACTGTTATCCATATGTTTGTCAATTCAGTTAGTGGAGACGTGAATTCTTATACCAAAATAAATAAATAAATAAATAAATAAATAAACTTTAAAAACGACAAAAAAAAACACGCAGCTGTTAAGGCATATGGAGTGCAGGCTTTCATTATTAAGCCGGCCTAGACATAACAAATTCCTAGTATATGTGGTAAATTTGTTGAGGACTAGATGGGAACAAGAGGGCAGCTTATCTCAGAGTGCTGTTGTTTTAGCTTTTGAAAAAAGTCCAGACACACCTCAGAGGCTTCATCTTGCCAGTAAAGACAGTGGGTGCTCTGTGATACCTCGGTGTTTGAAAAAGTCATGTAACCTTTCAGAGAATTGTCCTTTTCTATTTTAACATAAAAGCAGTGTAGAAGTGTGCATTTGTGCTCAAGCACAAGAGTGTGAGAAGATGGTCATCAATAATATTGTCTTCAAAGTGAAACTCAGAACAACACTACATATAGTAACAGTAACTACTTTTTTTTTTATTTATTTAATAGCAAATAACAGTGGTCCTGTGCTGGACCAAGGTCAAGGCTTATCTCCAGGTCTTTCAAGTCTTCAACAAACAGAGAGCACTACGTTGTAATGCAGGAAGATAGCTTCAGATCAGGGCAGATTACTTTTTATTTCCTCTGGATCCATTTTCTATGTAAATACTGACACAATGCTCATCTGATAGCCTAATCAGGGTTTATGCTCTTCATTAAGAGGGAAGGAATAGGAAAATAAAACAATCAAAGGAAATCTTCACTCATCTGTTTGTGTCATACATCACTGAAATTGTTTATCTGTGTATGTGCATCCAGTAAGAAATGATGCTGTCTACTGTCCTCTTTCTGCTAGTCAGACTGATGCAAAGAAGCCCTGTCAAGCTACCACTTGTAATCCCTTTGCTGTATAGCAGCCCTTCACTCCAGGCTCAGTGGGATGAGCTGCTTGCTGTGTTCACAGAAATTGTGTGCGAGTGCAGGTGAACCACTCTTACTCTGGACTTTGTAATATGCTCATGTCCTCTGAACAAGAAGGGCTACAGTAGTTTTCTGGCATTGCAGTACAAGTAGAATTGGCCTAGCAAGCATACATATGGATATACCAGATAAATACGCTGAGTTCATGTCACCTTCTCTGTCTGCTACCAAAATGCTATTTCACAAAAATGGTGCTGCAATTAGGGCATTTTGAGTGACAGTCTTCTGACATGCACAGTTTCATACTGCTAGATTTCCTATATGTTTCACAGTCTCTCTATAGATAAGAGAAGATTTCCTCTTCAAGGTCTGTTTTAAACTTTATTCTCTGAAGCAACATATGGCCTCTCTCCCTCTGCTGCAAGTCCTTCAAAGATGAGCTAACTTGCTCACTAGATATACCTATTGTGGATGGCATGTAACTTGGACAACTTATTATTTTCATTATATGAAATATTTTTATTTTTATTATTTTTATTTTATTTTATTTTTATTCAGTTTCTGTTATATTATTAACCAGGTGGTATCTGTATGCACCTGAAAGTACAATTATCAAGTCTTTTTTCATCCTTTCCCTTTCTTGCTCTCTGTCTCCTTATCTCATTATGTTTGTGAATATATGTATTTACATACATATGTAAATATAGATTCTTATCATTTTACCTTTCTTTATTGAAGAGGAGGCTTATTTTATGGTCAACTGAATTAGGAATCTCTGTGTATGAATTGTTATCTGATTAACTTCAACATAAAAGATACAATGGTAATGTTCTCTGATTTTTTTTCAGAGGTTTTCTATATGCAAGCAAATTAAGTTGACACTTTGACACTTTTAACCAATATTTTCAGTAAATTTCATTTGGAGTTATTTTCTTCTCTATCTAATAGCAATAATAGTAAAAGCTAATGTCTGCTTTCTTTTTTCTTTTTTTTTTTGGGGGGGGGGAGGGGGACACAACAACCACGACAGGACAAAGACTGTCCCACCATCAGCAATATGCTGCTTATATTAGTAGTACTGCTGATGGTTTTGACACTGTGAGGAAAAGAGCATCAGACTGCTAGCTGTTCGCCTAGCACAGACTCAGAGTTCCTTTTCTGACCATTGTTTCAAGAACCCTTAATACAGCAGTGCATTAATTCAGACTTCATATCCAGTGTATAAATTAAATTATCCAAATAGCACTTATAAACTGATTTAAGTGCCTGAATATATTTTTTTTCTGGCACATGCTATTGGCTTAAATTCAGCGAAAAATCTCAAGAGTAGTGTAGAAAAATTAAGTAGCTCCTCTGTGCTCTGTCAAGTTACCTCAAGGCTCATCTATAGCAGAGGTAGCTAGGACTGGGAGGAAAGGTGGGTTTTTTGTTTGTTTGTTTGTTTTTTGTTTTTTTTTTTTTTTGTTTTTGTTTTTTTCTCCATATCTTTATATATTAACTTCTCAGGTAGCCTTACCCATATGGATGCAAACTCATGTAAGTTGTGATATGGGTACTGCTACAATGTAAGCAGAAATGGATTTCAGCAATTTCACACATACTGCTTTGGTGCTACATCCAGTTCCTGCTGTTCCTTGTTCATTTCCTTGTTTAAAATATATATATATATTTATTGTTTAAAAGTTCTCTACACGGACTCATGAAAGCTGCAAATGGTGAGCCCACTGTTTGGGCTCTACAGTCACAAAGGAGAGTTTATCTGCCAAAAAGCACTGGTGGTAAAAGCTATTTTATCTTCATAAGATACTGAATTTGTGTATTTGATCTGCTTCTATCACATAGAACTACTTGTCATTGTATACATAACTACTGTCACCTACCTTGCTTCTTTATTGGATTTTAACATTCAAAGTCTGTCATTGAAGCTAATTTTAAAATTCAACAGAAATCTTCAATTTCCAAAATTTTCCTCTTAATCAGGACTTTCTTAAGTAATTCTTACTGATCTGTGGCTACAAAGCCTTATGTTTTTATATTGTGTCTTACATTTTCAGATATATTCATGTCATTCTGCTTAGTCCTTTTTCCATCTATCAGTCACATTTCCACAACAGGTTGATTTGGCTGTGCCCAGTACTTCAAAATAGCTAGCCAATAGGACAGAACTAATAAAGACTGACCTTAAAAATCCTAGCAGCATTTGAGCACTGTTTTTTTTTTGTTTGTTTGTTTGTTTGCTTGTTTTGGCAAAATTAAACCAAAGCAAGATTTCATATGCCACAACTTTTTTTCTTTTTTTTTTTTTTTTTCAGAGACATAAGAACATTTCAAAAGGTTTCAACAGACACTGATTTCATTTGTCTAAATAGATAAATCATCCATGTGGAACTTGTCTTGACCAGCATGACAGTTCTTATCCATGATTTAATTTGCAATCTTTCCTCTACATTTTTTTTTTCCCTCCCCTGAAGAACGAATGTTTAAACAGAGGAAGTCTGAAGGTTGTAGGGGGCCATGCATTTTAAACAGTAATTATAAAGAATACCAGCATAGAAATATTTCCCAAAACAGACTTTGTTCTTTATCTATCTTTGCTTCATCAATCGACATCGACTGGTGGTGACATTGAGGTATTGGAGAAGGAAATGATCTTTTATGAGAGAACAGAATAGAGAGATTAATTTTTTTTTTTTTTTCCTAAAAAGACTCCTTTGCTAGGGTATTGGGTTCAACAAAGAAGTTTAATTCTGTCATTTAAAATCAAATGGCAATGGAACCATATTGTAATACCCGACTTTACTTCTACACAGTAGATCACAGGAGTTTGCCATAGACAGGCAACCGTACTTTTTCAAAGCATACTGACTTAAGAAAGTCAGTTACTGTTTTGAGTGGACCATGAGTGTGATCCATGTTTTTTTCCTGATTCATTCCAGGAAATATATATATTTTTCTTAAAAAAAAAACTGAGAAATATTTTATGTTTGATTCATCTGTTTGGCCAAGCCTTATCAGAAAGTTTGTTCTTCAGTCTGGAAACGGACTGGATAGAAATCAATTAAAAATTGTATACTTTTTCTGCACAGCGTTTTAACTCTTTGGGGTCACTTAAACCTTTTAATAATAAAGTGCATGCAGGATTTAGAAAAATTTGTTTGATCAATTTAAGCATTGTTTTTTAGTGACCCTCTTTGAATTTATCAGAGGCTGTTTCTTTCAAACTGTTTTGTTTCTTCCCTGTGCCTTCCTCACAACCTTTGAATTATGTGAAGGCAATACAAAATAACCCAGCCACATGACAACTGTCCCTGTGACTAGTTTCCATGTCTCCATAGATAAACCTAATGCTCTTCATGACACTTAAGTGAATCCCAAGCATTTCAAAGCACAGATCATGCAGAGAGAGAGAACATAGCTATATTTTTCAATTATATTGAGATAATCAGTCATTTGTTCAGACTTATTTACCTTGTTTGTGGACACAGATTTTAAAGAATCACTTACGATAATGGGTGGTAGTGGTGGATAAATAATCAGTTTATATCTTTGTATATCTTTATATCTTTGTAATTTATATCTTTTTAAATCGTATATCTCTGGCTTGGGTTCTTTGCAATTAGAAAGGGCTTTCATAAATAAATAGATTCAGGAAGCCATATACCATACTTGACTGAGTGTCATTGCAGTATTCTGCTGCATATGGCAATTTGATTATTCGGGCAAGGAATAAATTGATATTAAAAACAACGGAATAATGTTATAGTTAATGACTAGTATTATTACATATTTTTATTATTATGTGCAGATAGAAATCCTACATTTCTGTGTGCTTCATAAATACGTACATAGTTATGATCCACAAAATCTCAATTTAACAAAACAAAATTGGAGACCATACGTATGTATCATTATTTTTCCTCTTAAAGTTTTATCATGTATACAATCAGTTCAGGCAGTGCATTCTTGTTTGGAGGGGAACTTCAATGAAGACTTAAGCTTGACAGTAATTTTTTTCCCATTGATAGTGTAGGTGGAAGTATTTTTTACAGATTTAAAGTTCAATACTTCCCAATTAGAAAGAATTAGACACCTTTTTAATGGAATTGCTTAATCAGAACAAGTTGCTGGATCATATAATCAGTATGAATGAAAAAAATGTCTTTTTTAGAAATTTGAAATCCAAGAATTTCTGTCAATAATATCATCATAACAATTATTCAGTGAGGAATGGATTTAAAGTCTACTAAATCAATAAAAGGTTTTGGCTTGCATTTTTTTTCCATGAAGTTCTGTGACACGGAGCAAACTACATGGACCTTGGGGAACTGTACATCACATAAGAAGCCATAGCAAAGTCCCTGAAGGTTTGGCTTCATCCTGCAGAGATATCTATGATGTGGCATTGTGTTTTACCACAGTGGGATCTTAGGATGAGTTGAGAGGTCTTCATAAGGAATCTCCAACAGTTTGGGTCAAAACAGACCCCTTAACAAAACCTTCATGAAGAGTTGTTCAAGTATATATGCTTTCTTGATGAAATGCTTCAGTATAAACTCGGATGGATTTATTTTTAAGAACACAGCTACAGTATTAAAAGTAACCTTGAGTAAAATGTAAGTGTACAAAACGAACTAGAATATAAATATACAATTGTTTCTATACTAAAAATCAGTCTGCTTACTTTTATGAGCAAAATAGGCTGATTTTTCATCTATTTTAAAGTTAAAAGAAATAAAAATAAATAAACAGTTATATTAATTGCTGCTATACAAAGAAGGAAGGAAGGAAGGAAGGAAGGAAGGAAGGAAGGAAGGAAGGAAGGAAGGAAGGAGGGAGGGAGGGAGGGAGGGAGGGAGGGAGGGAGGGAAATCATTGTTGGACCTGATAATATTGAGATGCCACAATGGATGCTATTTCTCATTGCCCAAAGCATGTGTAGGTAGACTGTGGTGTCCACTGCTATTTAAAAGGAAAACATTCCTGTCAACTTTACTTCTGCAGAGGGACAGAAAACCAGACACCTGTAGAATCTTTCTAAGGTCATTTTGTTTCAAAGCTTTTGAAGCACAAAGTGAAGATCATCTGATGATAAAATTTGCTTTCTGCTTAAACAAAGTTTTAATTATTTTCCAGTTGAGACATATTTAATGTCTAAGTATGAAAGCATAATGTACATTTTAGAAAGTATAATTAAAAAAGCTAGGAAAGGATATTCAAGCTCTAGCTTTCTGTGATACTTTTTTTTTTTTTTTTTTTTTACGATAAGTAATATTGCTCAGAGGGGGGAAAAAAAATGTGGTTATTTTGCTAGACACATTTTCCAATAAGTCTTAAAGTAACAATGAGCAATTAACCATTCATATATTGCTGTTTAACTTCCTACTATATCATCGCTGTAGCATAAACAAAATTCAGAGGATGATTTCAGTGAGACAATGCAACCATATCAAGTACAGAGATAATTTTTTTTTTTTTTGCTGGTTTGACCTGCTTTTACAAATTACTCATCAGTTAATTGAGCATGCTCATTCATGATTCCAGTAAAATTCATGAATAAAGTAAGTAAGTAACAGACTTACGAACAGGCATGAGACATGTATCTAGAATAATCACTTCAGATTTGGGGAAATTATGCTTATACTATGTATCTGTCACCCTGGTCATACCTGCTTCTTAAGAATCCATGCAAGACTGTCACTCTCTGAAAGACTGATTTTAGGAAGGAAAAACTGGGAAGTTTTCAAGCACCTTGCTCTTGGATTTTTCAGACAGCAGATGCAAAGATCTTCAGTTTTGCCTAGACCTTTATGAAATTTAAAGAGTTTCTCTTGTCTTGCATCTCTCTTTAGATGAGCTGTCAAGTATAAAATCTTGTGAAGCATATTTTAGGGATCGGGAAAAATTGTTCTCCTTGTTGCTGAAACTTTAAGCAGTTTTGGACTGATTCCTTGTGAAATACCCAGGATGTATCTAGGCTGGAAGATGTTCAGGAGATGGTGGCACAATGGAAAACATTAACATGTTAGAAACATTAAATCGAAGTAACAGAAGAAGGATTTATCAAATAGCATAAAATCTAAAGTTCAAATAATTTAGTATGAATTTTGCTAAAAATTAGCAAGTGTAGAAACAGTTGTAAAACTTTGTAAAAGAAGAATTAGATTGAAGATTTTTCTACTTGGTAGTTAGAAAATTTTAAATCTCCCCAGTAAACATTTTTATAGTGGCTGTTTTAATCCTTAATATTTGCTTTCTATTTTTTGTTATTATATCCAGTTCTCCAGTGCCTTGCTACGTTCTAGACTGTGGTGGTGCCCTTTGCAGTGAGTGCCACCAACTAGTTGAATGTCACCAGGAATAACTGATTAGTTTTAAATATAGACATTACTGTCTGGCATTCAACACATACGATTTATCAAAAGAGGAATTAAAATAAAGCCTCCATTTTCTTTTTACATATAATTTGATTGTTTTGTACAAGTTTTACTTCCTTTCTAGTTCAGTTTCTCCAAAGGGTGTTTTTCTTCTTTCCCATTCCTCTTGTATAAAATTTCTTATTTGTCCCTAAGCACATCCGTCTGTGTTTCCTAACTAGAACTTCCTAACTTCTTTGTCTCTTTCTGAAAAGGATCAGCCAAATCTGAGTGTGAGTATTTAAGGGATAAGGTATTATTACTTTCATCAGCCACTTTGATTAGTTAATTGCCTCCATCATTCCTTGGAGTATTTTATTCCATCGCCTACCTTCTCTTGTTACTGTCCTTTCCTTGCAACCATCAGCACACTCTTACTAAATTCAGCAGTAAGCATATTTAATGCAATTCTCACTACAGAAACTCAGCAGCTTAATTACTAGCATTTTCTCTTGATGAAAACAAATCATTATATGAACCATATGTTTGATCATTAATAGCATTTTAACAGCTTGTATCCCTATGTTTTATTCAGAGATGGATATCAAGTCATATGCAAACACTTTTGGGAGACCATATACTTGCCTGGAGAAGCTGTGGATACACCATCCTTGGAATTGTTTGAGGCCAGGTTCGATGGGGCTTTGGGCAACCTGATCTAGCAGAATTTGTCCCTGCCCATGGTGGGGGCAGGTTTGGAATCACATGGCCTTTAAGATCCCTTCCAATCCAAACCCTTCCATGATTCCTTGATTCTATGATTCTACGGTTGTCCACAGCAGGGCACAAGGCAAGTTAATGCCACATACGGAGCTTCCTCACGGACATGCTTCTTGTTTCATCACTTTCTGATCTGATTCCTTACTTACATATTTTTATGTATTAATATCGATTTTCTACTATTTTTCTGGAATATACTCTTTCCAATGTTGTGAGAAAATAATATCAGCCATTGTAAACCATTATGCACAAAAGGAGTAGTTTTCAAAGTTTATGGCTATTGCCTGGGCAGATGTGTTTGGAGCCATTCAATCATACTCTTTTGAAATCACTTTTTAAAGGTAAAGATACTGATTTAATATTCTAAACACTCATAAGAGTCTACTCTCTCATATGCAAGCATGTTTAGCTCCTTAGTGCCAGTAGGAGATGCTGAATTCAGGTGAACAGAGGAAATAGTGACTGTAATTTGTGTAAAGGTTAGAAGGGACTTTTCTGGGAAATCAAAACACAGAAACAGTCTCAGAGACATAGCTTTAATATAGAAATAGTAACGCTAGGCAAGGTCATGGCTTGCTTTAAGCAGAAAGGTGACAAGCAGTTTGAAAGCAATCTCCTGTCACAAGCATAAGAGCTAGAGGGGAAACACCATGTGTGAGAGCTGTATGCTGGGAGGAAGAATGATATTGCATGGTGGACAGACCTCCCTGAACGGTCTCAAGTCCAGTACACAATCTTGCAAAACGTCATTTCTGAAAGCTAAAAACATTCTACAGAGGCCTTAAGATATCTGAACCTGCTTGCAGCAATCAGTTCTGAATGAGGGTATGTGCTCAGCCTCCCTGCAAGTCTTGGAGACTCTGCCACAGGCCTATCAGGGTGCTCTCCTTTCTAATGTCTTAAGTGTGATCATGTCTTGTGGGTGTCACTTTTTCTTATTCTGCCCCATGTAGATTTACTGAAACCCAGCAGGCTGTTTTCCTCCGTGCATTCATTGCCATTTGTACTAAAGGTGGGAGTCTGAAGAACTGTGCAAAGCATTTGATCTAAGTAAGTTTTGTGAGGTCCACTTGAGCTCCATCTTCTTTTTATATAAGTCTTAAAAACATCAGAATTTCCTACATGACCACTTTTGGTAGGCTTCAGTAGGAATCTTTTTGTTCAGTTGCTTAATTAACTTTGTAAATTGTTCCTGGGATCAGATCTACCAAACCAGCTGAAATACAGTTAAAATAGAGACGGTTGCCATCCCTGCAGATCATCAGCCTACAGGGGGTGCAAAGCTGAAGCACCTCAAATGGGAATACACTTCTAAAAGCCAAACCGCTGTGATGCGCATAAGGTCACACAGGGGAAGAGTGAGTGCAATCAATTTACTATAACTCCAATATTGTTATATACCCTGAAGGCAGATTTTGCTGTGTAGGATCCTGACACTTTTGCTGCCTAATCCCAAGTGCAGACTTTTTTGGTACTTATAGTACCTCTCTTGCAGACTATTATTGATGGTGGAAGTTTTTCATGATGTTATGATTTTTGCATTATTTTTAATAGTTAAAGATTTTTTATTTTTTATTTTTAAATAGCAGTATAAAGACCCATAGGAATCTGGACAGGGCAGAACTGCATTCCATTATAAAGGCCCCACACAAATATTATGCTAATGTAATTAACTATTATGAACACAGGATATAAATCAAAATAATGTGAGGGCAAAAGCAGTGCTCTTTATCAGAGATACTATAGATCAATCCCTAAAAGATTGTAAGGGAGATTAAATATTTTATAAAAGTTCACTGCTTACATAAGCATTAATATTTTCAATAATGTTGAATGCGGTGATGAAAATAAATCATTAAATATACACTCACCAGTGATTCTGAAGGAATAGTGACTGTGCCATTTTGATTGTGATTTTTAAAGGGCAAAATTTTCCATTAAAAGACAAAAAAAAAATCAATCTGAATTCAAGAGAGATTTTAAAATTTGTATGGAACACATTTTATTTGGATATCGTGTCAAATATCAAAGTACCTTAACTTACTTGTCATAAACATTCCTGAGCAGGAACCATGAGCTAAGTTTTGTATTTAAGTAGCAGAACCAAACAAGACAGCAGAATTAAACAGGCTGTGCAGAAAATGCCTGGTCACACGAACAGTCACCTCTCTTAACATACATCTTGGTACTCCTGAGATACACGCATAAAATCATAGAACATGCCAAGTTGGAAGGGATCCACAAGGATCATCAAGTCCAACTCCTGGCTCCACACCATGGAGATGTGTGCATTTGACATCCCGCTCTCCAGCACTTGCTTGCCTGGGTCAGTGACTTTTGGTGACGATGTAATGGGTTGGCAGTCTATTTAGACAAAGCTAGACAGATGACTGCTGGAAACGTAACTGCTGGGAGTGTGAAGACACATTTTTTATCCAAAGTAATGTTCTGTAAGAGCAATTTTAGAAGGGTGTTGTTTTAGTTTAAACCTGTTTTGGATTTGTTATGGTTATTTAGTACATGTCTTATATAACATCACCTACATATAACATAGCAATTGAATAATAGCAATCCATGTCTTTCTTCAACCTGAGTAACTATGGACTTAAGGTCTTCACCCACACATATCCCAAATTCATTTTCTTGAAATGTACAATGTGACCTTCTCACTCTGGAAACATTTATTTAGCAATATTCTTCTTTCCTATTTACCCAGTTCCTGCATGTGTGCATAGGATATACTCTCCGTCTCATCACAGATTGTGAATCTCAGATTTGTTTGCCTATGTTACACCAAGTAGTCAAGGTCTGGGAGTTCTAAATGACCTATTATGTTCCTTATCATCATGTGATTTTAAGCGAAAATTTGTGGAGAGCTAGGAAATGACAGCTAAAGAAACATGGCTAGAAAGGCTGTGTATGGTAAACAGGTGATCATTAATTGATTAATTAATTGTTCTTTTTATAAACATAGACACACACTCGAACAAAGGGTAGAAAAATCACCTGTAGTAAATAAGCTAGTCTGTATTCAAGATTGGGAACTGAATTTTCTCATTTGAACATTTGACCTGGATAATCTCAGTGGATTTAATTAGAGAAAATTAGCAGAAGGAATAAAATTCTGGTTTCAGAGCTCAGTAAATACATTTGAGCTCCATAGAAATCTGTGTCATTCATATGTATTGATGTAACTAAAAACAACTGGCTTCAAATTTGTCATTTCCATTATAGTTAACAAATGTGACAATTATTTGTTTTTTAAGTCTCACTCACTAAGCTGAAACTGGGATTCTGTTGAATACAATGAAAGCATTAATGGACTTCCTATGCATTCACATATTAAATAATAATATATTCTAGTGTTAACATGAAAAAGCATTTCCATAGTCATACAGACACACAGTTTTTGTGTGTCTTCTTTAGTCTAATCTGTGAGTGGGGTACGAAAGTAAGTCCACCTGTAACTTATTGCATGACCAGTGAATCCTGACTAGCAATTAGGCAACGTGTGGCAATACCACAAGCGATAAATGGTGGCCTTCCTCTGTGTACTAATCTGAAAGGAAGCAATAGATGTTTTCCGCTTCCCAGATAACGGATATCCTTTTTCATACATTTGTTTGGGGGGGGAGGGTGTACATTCTAAAATAAGCACTTTCAAAGTAAACCCAGACTTCATTGGCCTTTCAGATAGATGCTCATGCATCTCCACTATTTAAATATTTCATATCCAACCTCTTGGCATAACATCTGAGGAGATATACTAATGCTTGTTTTTAGAATTATGATAATTCACTGAATAGTGGGTAATCAAAAAGGCTTATTCCTGAAAGACTAAGCTTGGCGTTAATGTTTCCTAGACCTAGATCTGCATAGTGCACAAGTTCTACATAGTTTGTTATGTGAGACTGTGTGAGAGTCACTGATTTTCTGGATATTGTATTTTCCAAAGACATGATGGATTAACTTAAGAAGAGTATTTAGGTCCTACTGAAAGAAAGGTTAGAATGGCTCTAAGTGGAAAACAGAAATAATAAAGAAATGATTATTTCTTTTAAGAATGATTACCCTACAATGCAACCATTCTCTCGGAGATTTGAGGGAAGAACATTTCCACAACACTTAAAAACAAATTAATAAACACAGACAGTCAAATCTCTGACTTAATTAAATGTCCTCATTACAATGCAGTTACATTGCTGTACAAGAAATGAGATGAATATATGACCCGTAAAGATGACATCAAGAATAAGGGTGTTTAGATCTTTAAACTGAACCAGATTATAAGTACCATTAATATTTATGGTTAAAAAAAATAAAAATAAAAAAAAATAAAGCTAAAATAAATAAGGAGATGAAAATCATGTTTTCTTTTTCAGGACCAAGTAAATCAATACCAAGGGTCAGGAACGAATTCTTTCTCCCTCTGTACAGGATTGCAGTCTGTAGATTCACTGTCCTTCCCTGATATTGGACTCAGATTCAGGATGAAGTTATGAAGTTTTAGATAGTTGACCAGTTATCTACCATATTTGAAAATTAATTGATCTTTTGAATAGATGACACAGATATTAATTCATTTTCCCAGAAATCTGACTTGGAATGACTCATTAAATATCCTCCACTCTGACAATTTTTCTGTGTACAGTTAATCATTTGAAGGTGACAACATGAAAAGTACACAGGCAGATATCCTGTATCCAATAACCCCAGCTGTAGAAATCGATACTTACTCTGACTTGTTGGTTTTCTGCACCAGCAGTGATGTCTTGCACTGGCATCATATATATAGTGCTACCTGTAAAATTTATATCTGAAAGTTACTTAGCATATTTCCTTTGGAATGCACTAGTTATTGAATAACTGTAGGATACTCTGATGAAGCAGTTGTGCATGCCAGAGAATTTTTTCCAATTTTAAAATCGTCTGTGGAGTTCTTCAGTGGCTGGGCGAGTTGGAAAGGCAGGAATACTTACATTCCCCCACTTTGCACTTAATGTTCTCTATTAAAAACAGATTACCTATTAATCTCATAATTTTTAAAATGCACACTAAGCAAAAATGCAAAACTAGTAGCAGGGTAGTTGCTATAGGAGCAGTAGTTGGACGAAAGCCTTAAGTCACTACCTATAAAAGGAGTCTGACAGAAATTTTAAGATGTAGAAGGTAGCATAGAACTCAGGCTATTCCAGTTATACTCCATCATCCAATAAACCTGCCATAAATCTACACAAATACCTGTGTTTATGTCACAGAGAGGACAGTTCCATTTGCAGCATATATGCACCTTTATTTCCAAGTGATTCACTCAGACTCACAAATCATGACAATCTGTTGAAGCATAAAAGTGGAGGATACAAAGCCATCACAGGAGACAGTTCAGTAAGGAGTATTATCTATGCCAAAGCATATTTCTTTTGGGAACATGGAACCCATTGTGTACACATTACAATGATGAGAGACCCAAAGAGATGTGAACATCAGCATTTTCAATACCATGTAGTTTGCACAGAGACGTAGCTTTTCCAGTTCTCCCAGAAGCACTGAAACTCCTCTTATCTTCTTATACCTGAAAATACACATAAAACTTTCTTAGTCTCATGCAGAGTGAAAGAAATACGGAAGCTAAAGAAATGAATAAAGACTGAGTATGAGAGTGCAATGGTACAAAGATTTTTTATTATTTCAGTTGCTGTTTCACAAGATTTTTCCATCCAGAACTAGGTAGACATATATGCATAATTGAAAAATACACAAATATGCCTAACTGAAATAACAAATTAACCCAATATATGAACACCCATGGGAAGTTTTTTGTGGGGAGATGGGCAGACAGCATTTACTTCTGATATTTCTTAGTATAAGGAACAACATTTCTAATAGGCAGGATTAAAAATGATAAAAAAATGTGTATATATATCCAGAAAAACAAATCAATATCTACTAGGCTTGAAACAACAGACATCAACCTGTATTTGTGAGACACAGAAACACATTTTGTCTGAAAGCAGTTTATTCTAGACCTAATAAAAGATATTCTCTGTAGCAATTTCTACTGGTTTGTGCTGGAAACGAGAACAGAGTGGTCCTTCTGGTACTGTATGGTAAGTTAGCTAGCAGTTCTAGAAAATTATTCACACATTTTTCTAGTTCTTTCACATTTCTCTTCCCATTCTTGTTTAGCTAGGTCTCAGGGTTTACATTTTGATCCCAGTTATTCCACTGAAAACTTGATGAAGTCTTGTCAGCAGTGAAAATGCCTCTAAATTTATGTCAATGCAACTGAATATAACAAAATCTGTCAATGCAGTGAAAAAATAAATAAATTGTAGAATAAAATGAGGCACGTTACTCACAGAAGAGTATATTCTTTATGAGTTAACCCTGATGCCAGGAGTAATATACTGTTGTATTAGATCTATTTCCATACATGCAAGTTTCTCTCTCTCTCTTTTTATTTTTTAATAATTGACTACCGAAAACTCATCAAACTAACATTTTCTTCATTGCTCTGCCTTCTAGGTATATAGTATAGAAGCAGTGCTGATGATCTAACAATAGCTCAAAAAATTACTGATTGATGTGGTTTTTGATTTTTTCTTTCCTCATATATATGTGTACATAAAGACGTATACAAAATATTTGATAGCTCTGTTTGCCATTTCTCCTTTGAGTTCAACTTTTATTCTTGATAGAGCCATCTTTATGCAATCAGCCAACTTTATCTAACGATGTCTTGCGTCAGCCTAAAATAAACAGAAAAGCTGTATGTTCCCAATTAAAAATAAATAAATAAATAAATAATAATAACAGAATGAATTGGTCACACAATGAACAATATATGCTGCACTTTATAAATCTTTTGTTGTTGTTATTTTTTTTAGTTGGATGTGTTATATTGAGTCTCACCAAGTTGTCTGTGGTTTTAGCTATCAAGATATTTGCTAGTGAAAATATTTAGCTCCTGAGGGCTAAAACAGCACACATTTGGCAAAGAATAATACTATAACTAACTAAATAAATAGATAGATGGATAGATAGATAAAGTTAAAAATAATAATAATAAATGTTGTGGGTTATTTAAACCTGAGGATTAGTTTAATCTATGGTGACATCCATGATGTTTTCATCATAGACAATATCATACAACTTCCAATGGTAACACCCAGTCTAGTCTAACTGGATAAAGAGCTGTTAGAG
Organism: Anser brachyrhynchus; assembly: GCF_964034855.1. Taxonomy (NCBI): domain Eukaryota; kingdom Metazoa; phylum Chordata; class Aves; order Anseriformes; family Anatidae; genus Anser; species Anser brachyrhynchus. The sequence goes on along the minus strand of NC_137697.1, from coordinate 67,245,755 downwards.
GAATTCCTCTTTACACATAGTTCTTTAGGCAACAGCAAAATCTTTTCCTTCTCGTTTGGGAGCATACTTTAATATATTCTCCATTTATTAAGATGAACCTTAAAACAATGATCCATTTCAAAATCTTATTGCTTTACAAGAAGGTAAAATATACTAAGAAATATATCTGCTTCCATTCATATTATATTGTCAGGCAGTGTGTACAGTTTACAAGAGGAGTGTTCTGGCTGCAGCTAACTGTCATTAAAATTAATTGGCAGTACCATAGGGGTTACTAATAATATCACCACCATCACATGCAATTTGTTTTATAATAACACCATGATCCAAATCAGCTAGCTCTTTCTGCTTCTGACCAAATTATCTGGTAGAGTTCATGTTTTCCTTCCAAAAATTAATACATTTAAACTCCTTGCAATTACTATACATGACAATACATCTGTCAAGCTACATTAAAACTAGGGTCTTGGGACCTGTTTAAGCATCTCTTAAATATGTACCTTAAAATGGAAAAATAAAATACCCCAGAAGAACCATGAGGTGGGTTGAAATCAGAACAGTAGCTACCTGTTTAGCTAGCACGAAAAGCTGCTTTTGAAACACCATGTCAATTTTAACACAAAATTCCTCATCTTATTTTAACAGTGATGGATATTCTCTAAATGGCTTGGATAAGCACTGAAGTGTTTTGTTTTGTTTTCATCCAACGTTTTCTTGAAAATCCTGAATCTATAAAAATGAACTAAAAATGTCTCAAGAGACTCTCTTACAAGGTTTGTCTCCCTTCTTTCTCCAGACATGGAATTCCTTAGTACTTTTCAGTGTATGCTCCTTCCATGCCATTCTCTAACTCACTATTCCCTCTCTCACTCCTTGTTAGATGTTGAAATGATTTTAAAAATACTAATTTTAACAAGCATGGAAGCAATTTTTAGTATCTCGTAAAGCCAAAGACAAATCATAGATTCTTTCAGCTGAGAAAGACAGGATACTATGTACATACACAGTGTAGAAGTTCCTGTCTTAGCTCTGTGAAGGGTCAAGCTTGATTTAATTCTGTCTTTTCAGAAGAAAAACCTGTCATACATTTTTAAACATGAAATTTATGTTAACAAGATTTCTTATAGTGCTTCTAATAAGTCAAACTTCTCCATGGTTTCAGTTTTCACAGAATCACAGAATCACAGAATCGTCTAGGTTGGAAGAGACCTCCAAGATCATCTAGTCCAACCTCTGCCCTAACACTAACAAGTCCTCCACTAAACCATATCACTAAGCTCTAAATCTAAACATCTTTTAAAGACCTCCAGGGATGGTGACTCAACCACCTCCCTGGGCAGCCTACTCCAATGCGTAACAACCCTTTCAGTAAAGAAGTTCTTCCTAATATCCAACCTAAACCTCCCTTGGTGCAACTTTAGCCCATTCCCCCTCGTCCTGTCACTAGGCACGTGGGAGAATAGACCAATCTCCACCTCACTACAGCCTCCTTTAAGGTACCTGTAGAGTGCAATAAGGTCGCCCCTGAGCCTCCTCTTTTCCAGGCTGAACAGCCCCAGCTCCCTCAGCTGCTCCTCGTAAGACTTGTTCTCCAGACCCCTCACCAGCTTCGTTGCCCTTCTCTGGACTCTTTCGAGCACCTCAATGTCCTTCTTGTAGTGAGGGGCCCAAAACTGAACACAGTACTCGAGGTGCGGCCTCACCAGAGACTAGTACAGGGGGACAATCACTTCCATGGCTCTGCTGGCCACACTGTTTCTTATGCAAGCCAGGATGCTGTTGGCCTTCTTGGCCACCTGAGCACACTGCTGGCTCATATTCAGCCGACTATCAACCAATACTCCCAGGTCTTTCTCTGCCAGGCAGCTTTCTAACCACTCACCTCCCAGCCTGTAGCACTGCTTGGGGCTGTTGTGCCCCATGTGCAGGAGCCGGCACTTGGCCTTGTTGAACCTCATACAGCTGGCCTCAGCCCATCGCTCCAGCCTATCCAGATCCTCCTGCAGAGCCTTCCTACCCTCGAGCAGATTGACACATGCACCTAACTTGGTGTCATCTGCAAACTTACTGAGGGTGCACTTGATCCCCTCACCCAGATCATCAAGAAAGACATTAAAGAGAACTGGCCCCAGCACTGAGCCCTGGGGGACTCCACTAGTGACCAGCCTCCAACTGGACTTAACTCCATTCACCGCGACTCTTTTGGCCCAGCTACCCAGCCAGTTTCTAACCCAACGAAGCGTACACCAGTCCAAGCCAAGAGCAGCCAGTTTCTCGAGGAGAATGCTGTGGGAAACAGTGTCAAAAGCCTTACTGAAGTCAAGGTAGATCACATCCACAGCCTTTCCCTCATCCACCAAGCGTGTCACTTTGTCATAGAAGGAGATCAGGTTCATCAAGCAAAACCTGCCTTTCATAAATCCATGCTGACTGGGCCTGATGGCCTGGTTGCCCTGCAAGTGCCGCGTGGTGACACTCAAGATAATCTGCTCCATGAGCTTCCCTGGCACTGAGGACAAACTAACAGGCCTATAGTTTCCCAGGTCTACCTTCCGTCTCTTTTTGTAGATGGGCATCACATTTGCTAGCCGCCAGTCGACTGGGACCTCCCCCGATAGCCAGGACTGCTGATAAATGATGGAAAGCGGCTTGGCCAGCTCCTCCGCCAGTTCTCTCAGCACCCTTGGGTGGATCCCATCTGGCCCCATTGACTTGTGTACATCTAAGGGCTGTACCAGGTTGCCAACCATTTCCTCATGGATTGTGGGGGCCACATCCTGCTCCCCATTTCCTTCCACCAGCTCAGGGTAATGGGTATCCACAGAACAACTGGTCTTGCTGCTAAAGACTGAGGCAAAGAAGGCATTAAGCACCTCAGCCTTTTCCTCATCTCTTGTCACTGTTTCCCCCCACATCCAGTAAAGGATGGAGACTCTCCTTAGTCCTCCTTTTCGTGTTAATGTATTTATAAAAACGTTTTCTGTTGTCTTTAACAGCAGTAGCCAGATTGAGCTCCAGATGAGCTTTGGCCTTTCTAATTTTGTCCCTGCACATCCTTACAACATCCTTATAATCCTTCTGAGTGGCCTACCCTCTTTTCCAAAGATCATAAACCCTCTTTTTTTTCCTAAGCTCTAGCCACAACTCTCTGTTCAGCCAGGCTGGTCTTCTTCCACACCAGCTCATCTTTGGGCACGTGGGGACAGACTGCTCCTGAATCTTTAAGATTTCCTTCTTGAGGAGTGCCCAGCCTTCCTGGACTCCTCTGCCCTTCAGAACTGCCTCCCAAGGGACTCTGCCAACCAGTGTCCTGAACAGCTCAAAGTCTGCCCTCCGGAAGTCCAAGACAGCAGTTTTACTGGTCCCCCTCCTGACTTCGCCAAGAATAGAGAACTCTACCATTTCGTGGTCACTCTGCCCAAGACAGCTCCCGACCACCACATCTCCCACCAGTCCTTCTCTGTCTGTGATCAGAAGGTCCAGCAGGGCACCTCCCCTGGTAGGCTCACTAACCAGCTGCATCAGGAAACTATCTTCCACGCTCTCCAGAAACCTCCTAGACTGCTTCCTCTGACCTGTATTGCATGTCTAGGATATGTCTGGGAAGTTGAACTCCCCCACAAGGACAAGAGCCGATGATTTCACAACTTTTGCCAGCTGCCTGTAGAACTCCTCAACCGTCTCCTCATCCTGGTTTGGTGGTCTGTAACAGACCCCCACCAGGACGCTCGCCTTGTTGGCTTTCCTGCCGATCCTAACCCATAGGGACTCAACCTTATCATTCCCAGACTCAGTCTCAAGTTCCACAACATCAAAACACTCTCTAATATAGAGAGCCACACCACCACCCCTTCTGTGCTGCCTGTCCCTTCTGAAGAGCCTATAGCCAGGCATAGCAGCACTCCAGTCATGGGAGTGGTCCCGCCACGTTTCAGTGATGGCAACCAAGTCATAGCTAGCCTGCTGCATGATGGCTTCCAGCTCCTCCTGTTTGTTGCCCATGCTGCGTGCATTAGTGTAGATACACTTCATCTGGGCCATTGCCTGTTCCCCTGGCCCTGACAGTGATCTCCCTGTCACACCTCTAATGAGCCTTATTCCCTCCCCACCCCCCTTCATACCTAGTTTGAAGCCCTCTCAATGAGCCCTGCCAGCTCCTGTGCTAGTGTCTGTTTTCCTTTTCAAGACAGGTGGGACCCATCTGCAGTTAGCGGGCCGGTTTTATCCAGCTTTTGCAGAGAAGAGAGGAACCCAATGCATATTACACAAGTCATATTTTGGAGAGCTGTAGCAAAGATGGGGAGGTAAGGAGTATGAAAAGTGCAGAATTCAAAAGGAAGGGCCAAACTGTGATTTAATCTTTTAAAATATCTCTAAAGTCCTTGGGAGCACAATTCTCATATTTGATTATTTATTTATTGTTTCAAAGTTTGGCGGTGGTATTTAAATTTATTCTGCATGCAATACTCCAATTGAACTGAAAGTATAAAGAATTTTTACCTTACTGCAGTGAAACCCCTGGTCAAATGGAAATCACTCACCAATTAGTCTTCACTTGAAAGCAGAACAGCACACATCTGTTTTACAGTACTACAGTTCCACCATTCCTAACATGACTATGGAGGGCTGGAAGATGCTCCAGGGACAGGACTGAGAGAGGAGTACTACTCACTGCCAAGCAGGCAGTACAAGCATAGAAGGGACTGATGAAAGTGAAAGCACTGAAAAGCTGTGCTGAATACCTTGGATGTTTCCCAACCATGTTTGTGCCCAGTGTAAGGAGGGTAGGTGGACTAGTATGTGCCCATCCTTAGCCACTGCATTCCATGGCCTTCCAGTAAGGTGTGTTGAAAGTGACTGTAGTTTATCTTGATACATCCAGCTGCGAGCTGTGGTGCCATGGGAAATGGACACAGTCCCTGCCAGTCCCTTTGTGCGCCCTTCTTCAGCTGTCAGAGCTACATCAAGCTAGGATTTTCTCAACCTGAACCTTTGTTTGCAATGAGCAGTATTTCACTTTCTAAGAATCTCAGTTTGTTGTAAACTAAGTTTTGAATCCCTATTAACAGGGGAACCATGTAAATCAAAGTAGCAAAACATGGTGCTGAGGCCTCAAAAGACTAATTTTACATTTTGTGTACCAGTAGTACAGATGAAAAGGACTTTAATGTATGCTTAAAGAATCCAAAGCAAAATTATGTTATCTGATAAGGAACATAACTTGGCTTTAAGTATTTAAAAAGACACCACTCATAACCTGTGCACTTAGTCCATGGGTAAATTCAAATATTGAACATGTTCAACAGAACCAGGATTCTTCTATGAATATTCAGTGAACTGAAAAATATGTTAATTTCATCAATACATTATTCATTCTGACTAACTTTTTTCAGCTCTAAAGCTAAAGAATCAGAAAATATTTTTTAAATCTATATCTGAAATTCAAATCAGATAAATCATGTCAAGTAGAAACACGTAATCTTTAAAAATTGGAAAACAAAACAAAGCAAAACAAACAAAAAACAACAACAACAACAATAAAACTGGATTGCCCACATTATTAGCATGTATTACTACTGAATAGAGTAGAGCCCTAAAAGTTAGTCTCAAAAATAAATGTAACTGTCTTATTACCTGTAGTGGCACATATTTTCTTCATTGTGAAACTTCAATCACATATATGACATCAGCCAATTATCAGAAAAATGCTAGCAAGCTGCGTCACTTGACTTTGTCTTCTGTGCTTGTACAAGCTGGGTACAAATATCAGCAATGCAGTTGCCACAGCCTGTATCATAGTATCAAATTTGCAAATTATGCATTAAGTTGATTGCCTGAGTTATATACTGTGCATTTTGTTAAAAGGCAATTCAGAACGATGTAACTCTGCACTGTAATAAAGAGTAAAAACAAACAAAAAAAAACAAACAAACAACAACTACAACAAAAACAAGAAAACTGTGGTGCAACATACTAACATACACCAGTTTTGATTACAAGAAACGGGGGACAGGGCAGCATTTCTCTTGATCAGCGGAGCTGCTCCGTTTCCAAATAATACTGTAGCCTGTCAGTAAGAGTTAAGCATGACTTAGGCAGTGCAATGGTGGGCCCTTGCAGTCACCAGTCTTTTAGCGGAGATGTCATTTCCACCACAAAGTTCATCATCCATGACGTAGGCCTTGGCTATTTTTAAGTTCTCTCCAGCTTTCAAGTCTGATATGCAACTCAGTAAGTCACATGCAGTTCACAGGTGTGAGAAAGATTCATTAATCACTGCTGCAATGGACAAAACTAGGTACTGAGTAAGGCATAGTTAGTGCAACAGTTTAATTTTCTGCACACCATTATTGAAAACTGGGATGAGGAAAAAAAAAAAAAAGTCTTATCTAAAAACATTCTGCTAGTCCCTCTAATAAAGATGTGACACTTGGGAACACCAGCAGGAGAGGAATTTTATTTCCTAATCCTATCTCATATTACAAGAAAAAGGTTGCTGCCTGACAGTTGACAAGGATAAGTTACCACTCATTTCACTGCTAATTCCTAAATTATTCTCTTTCTTGATTTTATTGCATCAAAAATGCAATGTGATTACCTATCCAAAATGAAACCAGAGTATAGCATGTTCATTTGTTAACATAGCAAGGAAGACACAGGGCTTGGGATTTGAGCCTATCAAGATTGCTCTGTCATTTTTTGGCCATGCCAGTAGCTCTCTGCTCCTGGAAACATGTATACAAAAGTCACATCAGAGCTATTACAAAAAAAAAATAAAAATAAAAATAAAAAATGGGAGGGACCGAGGGACCGAGACTAAGCAAGGGGACTAAAACTAAGCAAGAAAATGCAAGATAGCATGTATTTTGTATATTACTGAAGCACATTGCTGTTTAGCACTGACTGGCACACATGCATTTTTGAGTTGAAAAGAGCCAACTGGCATTCATCAGCAAAGCAGAGTGCTACCAGTCTGCCACAACTCAATGTGATGGTCACAGCTTGTCAGCTTTTGTACTGGGGCTTTTATGACTTCCCGTGTGTTAATGAGAGGTTTTCAGCCCTCCGCTAGCTTCATATACTTTGTGTAGGCTGTGCTCGCGTGTATAGATTGGTCCATATTGTTAAATCTATAAATGCTATTTGGAAGTCCATGGAGAAATAAGACAGCAAGTTGGCTTCAGTGTAACACCTAATAATGAATGTTTAATTTTGCAGCTTTTATTCATGACACAAAGTCTTCATTCATATGGATGGCATACATTTTTAAAGTACTTATTTATTATTAATTAAGAAGATTATTGAGGAGAAAGTGTTATAAAATGTTATTGCAGGGTTAAATCCAATAAGAGAGAAGTTTCCTAAGATATGTGAAATCTTTTATCTATATTTGGATTTAAAATCCATAAATCTGTGTAACTGTAGCATGGACACCATGTTAATGTAGATTAGTTTTAAATATGGTTATTTATTACATGTATTCATTCACTGTGATATAACTTAACAGTTCCTTGTGAAACAGGGCAGACACTATGAAAGTAATATTTCTGTCCTTCTTTTAAGAAGCTGTTTTGAAACTATGTTTCTAACAAGAAAATAAAAAAAACTCGGAGGAATTTTGTGTGTGTGTGTCAATGCCTCTATGTCCAGGTGGAGGCTGGTGATGAGTGGTGACCCTCAGGGGTCTGTCCTGGGACCAGTACTGGTTAATATCTTTAGGCACTATCCTGCGCTGAGGCACTGGAAGAGGTTGCCCAGAGAGGTCGTGGATGTCCCATCCCTGGAGGTGTTCAAGGCCAGGCTGGATGGGGCCTTGGCCAGCCTGATTTAGTGGGTGACATACCTGCCTATGGCAGGGAGCATGGAGTCAGATTATATTTAAGGTCCCTTCCAACCCAAGCCATTCTGTGAATCTATGATTCTATGATCATTTTCCTAACATCCAGTTGTGATTATACACATCTTTGCAGCAGGAATACAGCTGTAGGGTGCATTTCTAAATATCTAAGCATTCTGTTTGCACATTGTACTTTGCCTGGTCTATGGGTATTTAAATGTGTTCTCACTTTAAAAGTAAACCCTATGTGTTGCTGTGGTTCTGAGATATTTGAAAGAGACTATGAAAGCTTTGGTGTTGTCTTGATTTTTCCCTGCTAATCATATATATATATATAAAAAAAATACACAGAATACAAATCTCGGTTCTGGATTCTTGCCTGCCTGATGAATTTTATTTTTCCCATTAAAACATCCAGTCAGCCAAAATATAAAAATATAAATAAATTCATAACTTCCACTTGCTTAGCTATCCCAGCTTAATAGGTCATGAAGGATGCATTATTTTAAAGCCAAAATTTCATCAGTATTGCACATGATTGCATTAAGAACTCCAGCCCCCCAAGAATGCCCTTTACAAGCATACACCACCTGTCATTGCATACAGTCTGGGACATTAATGGAAGAAGCAATTTGAAAAATCAGTTTTACAATAGCATTTCCTTTTGTGGAAAATTTAGCCTCCAAGTGTTTTTCTCACTTTTCCCCATTTTGACTACATTTTCAAGTGCTGTTATTGAGGTGTTCTGTAGGGAGGGAGAACATTCCTTCAAAAAGGGAGGTTGAAACTTCCCTTTTGATAAACGAAGCTGTAGAAGGTCCAAAACTCATCCAAGGATATTGCTGAAAAAGTACATCTCAACAGTGTTTTTTGTCTGCATTTCAAGCCTGTCTGGGTGTAAAGTATCATTCAGCAGATTGTCACCTCCTCATATTCTCTTTGCAAATACTTGACTTTTTGTTTTGTTTTAAATGCTTCTTCTTCTAAGCCTTGATATTAGGGGCTATTTAGTTGTGAACAATCACAGCTGTCACGTGCTGCTGTTTCATAACACAACTGTTTTGTTTTAATGTTCTCTGTTAGGTTCTTAAAAACAAACAAACAAACAAAAAACACAACAACACAGTGTGCACTACTGAATTTAGAATCTTTCTGCTAATGTCTAGCTCTTCACACCTGAAAAACAAATGCAGGGGAGGGGGTGTGAAGTAGAAAGTAGGAGCAAATATTCAAAGAAACACTCTTGAAGAGTGGTCCCAAGGCAGTCTGTGTCCTGTTAAAGAAAAAAAAAAAAAAAAAAAAAAAAAGGAAAGGAAAGGAAAGGACAAGGATATAAATATATCAGGGATATATTTAAGGGCTGACAAGCACTGAGTCAGGGCTAATTTATTTCTGTAACATTATTCGTACTCCTAGCATGCCAGTGCGTGTGTTGTGGCACTGGGTCTGGAGCTGGAGCACACCTGGTGAAATGGCTGGACTCCCAAAGCACACAGAAGGTGGTCAGAGGTATCCACACAAAACATACAAAATGCAGGCCTCTTTTAGCAAAAAGATTTAGCCTGTTTTGACCAGACCACAATGGAATATACCAGCAGGACATGGCTAAATGCCACTTTTTTTACATACCATCCCACACTGAATAACAACAAAAAGTACTTTTCAAATGAGGTGAGAAGCTGGTGGACTGATGGGGATAGCTTTTTATATTATTTTCTAGGGAAAATATGGTTTACTGGAGTGTGATTGGTCTTCTTCTCTGTGTCACTGTCATGACTTTAGTTTCTGCCAAATTTTAGCTGAGAGGCAGCTTTATTTCTCAACAGCCCCATGAAAAAACAGGGGAATGCTTATGCAAGGAAAGACAGTGGCAGGTTATTGCAGTGTTTAAATGTTGGTGGATTGCTTTATCATACAGTAAGTTAATTGTTCAATTTTGTTTTAAGTTCTGTTCTGTTTTGAACCTGCACTCAGGCTCAGAAGTCTGGGAGGGAACATTGCCAGTGGAAAAGAATGAGAAGCAAAATAACCTACTCTTTGGTACTTTAGAATTATATTGCTACCAAATTTTGTCTGCTGCTTCTCTAAATTGTCCATGAAGTTTAACTATATAATGAATGGCAATTCAAATCCAAACTATGCGTATTTATGGTATGTTATTTTTCTCTCTAAGTTTAGATTGGAATCCAGAGCAACCTCAGAAAATGTACAAATTAAAACAAAAGACATCAGGTGCTGAACAGAGGGAAAGCTAAAGGTCCTATTTATCATGTGCCTGCAATCACTGCTGAGTGATGTATGGTGAATAATTTTTTTTTTTTTTTTTAATTGGCAGGCTTCAGAGAGTGCAAGGGGAATTGGTGACAAGATGATGGATCGGTTTCACCATATTGGCTTGTTGATCCAACAAACTTAAAGTGGATATTGGCATTTGTCATTCAGCTTTGGACCCCTACAGACTCCTGCTGCTGATTAGTCAAATACTTCACCTCCTTGTAATTATTGTTTCAACAGCAGAGGCTCTGAGAGATCCTCAGGGGAACAAACTTTTTGCAGCATAACTGCTAAGTGCTACTTAGTACCAGTTGAGTGAGAAGAAGTAAGCATATGGTATAAGGGGAAAAATCAGTGACAGAGTTTGAAAGGCTTAACCCTCTTGGCCCTCTTGTGTTAATAGATTTCTTATGCATCACTTCCCCAGTAGGAGGAAATTAGTATGATTAGCATTTTCTCTTTATTGACTGTGAATCACAAATTGGAAAAATGTTTGCATGCATTGCATTTTTGTTTATTCCCTTGAAAAGTTGCAACAGTGACTGTGAGGCCAGGACAACTTCTCTCATCTTCTGTGCTTAATTCCTAGGCTTTACTGCTACAGAGAAATTTTCATATTAGGTATAGGCCGCTTGTATTGTGGAGGCTACAGGGAACTGAGTCAGGTAAAAGAAGTGAAAGGAAAGCATGTCCTTTTTTTTTTTTCTTCTTTTTTGAAAAATCAGTAACAAAAAAATTTGCAATGCACTGACACAGCAGCTTCTTCCACAAACAGCATTTCACTACTAATAACAGAGCCTTCTGTGTCTATAACTGTGATTGTATAGGAATATCACATAGCTTGCAACCTAGCATGTTTCTTTCTTGATAACATTCATGATAACAGCATCTGGGGTGTCCTGAGAAGGACCTGAAAGCAGTGAAGGTCTGTAGCCTGAATGTTATACAAAGGAGAAGCGTGTGGGGTTTTGTTACATGTGAGATTATTTGTTGTGATATGGCCTGAAAGAAATACAGAGTAGATTTGTGCTCTCTGCCTGTGAAAAGAACTTCCTCAGTCCACAGAAACGCATAATACAGAATATGTTTCTTGAACATTCCCAGGAAGAGCAGAGTCATTATGTTGTTAGGAATATGAATTAGCTCCATCTACAGATCATATTGCAGAAAGACCCAAATCAAAACACCAGATCTGTAGACCTTAAGTTTGAGATACTGCCTTTCAGTCTGGATAGAATGTGTCTTAACTAATGTCTAAAACAGATTTGATGAATACTGTTTTTTTAAGGGAGATGAAAAAAATATTCACACAATGAGTGGCTGCATAACAGAGTTTGTATTATGGGGAATGGGGCATATTTCATTTTTTTCTTCATGAGATATAATAAATATCAGTTTTTCTGCTATGAGAAAGACTGACATTTTGGCTACAGCTCTCCCAGTAATATACAGTTCTAAGCCATATACAACTCTGCAGAAAAGGAAAGTTAAGTCTGGAAAGCTGAACTATGTGAGGGGGTGGAAGAAGGAAAAAAAAAAAAAAAAAGAGAGAGATTGTAATGTAAGTAAAGCAGCCTGTACTTTAAAGCAGCCTGTAAATATGAGATACAGCCCATATATATTATGAAGTTGAGAAGATTTTGCTTAACTCCAGATAAATTTTACATGGGATTTATATAAACACGCTGGGAGATGTCATTTAGACAGTTAAAAATCCATATCAGTAATTGTCAGTCATTGAGAATGGGTGAATGTATTAATGTTCACCAGGAACTGCTGGATCATACAGACAGTGTGGTTATTTAATTATTATTGTTTCCATTGGTTATTTGTTTATTATTGTTTCCATTAATGATCTGGGATAGAAATAATGCATATTACATTTAAAGATGGTAAGAAATTGGGAGAAGCTATTTGTATGTTGGAGGACAGGAAATGCATCTCAACAGTAGAGAAATAGCCTTGCAAAAGACACTGGAGACAAAATATGCTAGTAAAATATGTTGGAGAAATGGCCAAGCAAAATTAGCTTGAACTGCAAACTCATAGAATCGTTTGGATTGGAAAGGAGCTCTAAGATCATCAAGTTCCAAGCCCCTGCAATGGGTAGGGACACCTTCTGTTAGATCAGGCTTCCCAAAGCCCCATCCAGCCTGGCCTTGAACACTTCCAGGGATGGAGCATCCACAGCTTCTCTGGGCAACCTGTTCCAGGGCCTCACCACCCTCATTGTGAATAGTTTCATTGTAAATGATTATTTTGTGAAAATCTTTCTATTGGAAGGCATAAATAGAAATGGAGCCTGCAAGAAATGCATTATTAGAACAGCTTCATGAGGGCCACTGCACTTCAAGAAAGACGTGAATCAGAGGCAAAAATTCCAGGGGAGTCTAGCAAACAACTAGAGGTCCAGAAAATATGATTGACAGGAAGACTGTGAACAAACTGGAAAATTTTTTGGCTTACAGAAGACTGAGGAGAAGCATCAGTACAGTCAAATAAGGATTATATTGGTGGGCATAAAATGAAGGAGAAAGTCAAATTAAATATTAAGAAATTTTCTCTTACAGTAGAACAAAGAAGCACATAATGGAGTTTCCATCAGGTGAGATCAACAAGCACTGATTACAAACGGATTACAGGGATTAGTTGTTTTTCCCTTTGAGCAAGAAAGTAGATCAATTGATCTCCTGAGGTGATTCTGGCCTGCTTTTGCTGTCTTCTTAAGAAAGAACAAATCTAGTCTTAGGATACTAGAACTTATAGCCCTGGTGGAGAGAAAAAGAAAAAAGATATCTGCTCTAACAGTTCCCTATCTGAATGACTGATACAATTTCTTCTACAATAACTAAACCTAATAAAATACTGTTACTATTCACATATTCCATGTGCATACAATTTTACTTTATGATTAAAATTAAATTTAGCATTATAATGAAGAATGGTCTTTGAAAAGAATGAGCTTAAAAGACCTAGCTAGAAGGCATTTCATAAAGATATTTCTTCAAGAATACAGACTGGATTTTTGAGCTTTAATCTTACATAGCAACCAAACTTCCTTTCTCCTTTTGAGCTCTTCATCCTTCCCTGGGGAGCATTCCCTTCCCACAAACAGGCATACATCTACTCATATATGAGCAGAAATAATTTGGAATCACATTAGGAACCTGACCTCTTTGTTTTTTCCTTCTTTTTCACCCTTGTTAATACTGTCAAAGAGTTCCAGGCTCTGTATTTTCTGCTTGAAAAACTAGAACGTTTTTGTCCATATAGCTGTTCCATTTGTAGATTACTCCGGTTTAAAGAGAGTTTGCTACTGCTACTGGTATTTCTTTAGCATTAACTTTCTGTGGTAATATGGCAAACAACTGTAATTTAGAAGTATTTCTAATTGGGTGGGATCAAAAAGGAGTGCAAGCATTAAAAAAAAGCGAATATTTTTGTTTTCAAATTTTTATGTCTGTTTTTCCTCCTTCCTTTTCTCAGAGCTTCTTATTAGATTATTTTTTTTGTTGTTGTTGTTTTTTTGGTGGTGTTTTTTGGGGTGGAGGGACTATAGCATGGTGGGGGTTTTTTTTGTCTGTTTGTTTGTTTGTTTTCCCTCTGGATCTCTTGGTTAAATCTCTGCATGGGTAACATATAGCAAGCCATCATTTCAAAACTAAACAAGTGGCTCCCACTCTAAAAATAAATAAATGAATAACCAACCAACCAAACAACAACAAAAAAATAAACAAAACAAACAAACAAAAAGTCCAATTTGACTGAAGAATATATAACTAGCTAAGCAGTAACACCCGACAATACATCTTTCAACTGGATGTGAATGGAATCTGTATAAGAGGATTATGCAGAATTACAATGCATGGAGGAAAATACTCAACAAATATGATATTATGAAGTTGAGTTTCCATTGAAGTGATTTAAGTAATTTATATTCATTATTTATCCATTATTCAAGGCCATAACATAGAGCTGTAAAACTGTAAACTAAGGGTCTCGCAAGAGTTAAGAAAATACTCCCACCAATGTGCTTCAGATCAGACCTAGTATAAGCACTGCAGCACTGCTGTTTCTCAGTGAGAAATGCAGCTCATCAGCAAAATGAAAGAGGCTGTGGTAGACCTCAGTTTTGATCGCAACACAGGCAGGAATGTCTGGATTCCCACAGTCTCTGGTGACCTGTTTTGAGCTGTGATGAGGGGCACTGTGCAGAGCGTTTAGGTATGTGTCACAATTGACCACGAGTATGTTCCTCTATATTTATGTTTCACACATCCCAGTGACTGGAACTGCCTAAAAGTTCAACTTGCACAAACTCAGAACCAAAAATTTTTCATATAAGCCTGTGAGAATCTGAATCTGACCTAAAAACCAACTCAGGAGGTCTAAAATATATTTGATAAGGAGTGCAGATAGTCTTCTCACCTAAGATGCAGCAGGGGTTCACCATTCTTGTGAATCAAGCTCCACTTCATTTCCACTTAATAGAAATCAATTCTCTTCCTCCAGCAATTCTCCCAAAAAATCACAGGACTTCGAGCCTATTCAGATGGTTGATAATTAGGGTCTGGGTGTGCGTTAGGAACAGAAACAGACAATTAGGTAGGAAGAGGCTGCTTCAGGTGAACTTAGGCCTTACTTCTCTGCTATTGTCCTGCCACAGCAAAACCAGAGAGCAAAACCGAGTGAGCACCCTCCCACTGGGCAGACCATAAGCAATGGCTGTTTGTTCATGCACTGAGGGTATGCAAAGCTCACACTGTTGGTGAAGCATTCCTATGTAATAGTCATCCGGCATGGTCTAGTGAGCAAAGTAGGGCTGCATCATCATTAGTATGCTGATGGTATACTATATTTAGAAATTATCTTGCCAATTACTTTGACTGTATGGAAATGGAAGAGATTACTGGGCACTGCAGCTTTGAAATCCTAGCATTGAAAACACGGTGGGTTATCATCGTTACTCATCACCTTGTGTTTCCTTGGTGGATCTGGCACCATGGGAGGGATGACCCAATATCACAGCACTGTCTTATGCAAAATAGTATAATATCTGATTAATTCAAAAGTGAGAAATAACATACTGTGTAGGAAAGCAAAATGAAGAAAACAAACAAACAAAAAAACAAAAAAGAAAACTTTAACTGCAGTATCTGTGAACCTGTGATTCTGCGATCTGAGTGAAACAAAATACATTGAGAGAAGAAATCTCCCATTGCTTAAGCTTTTGTGGTCATGAAAATTTTGTTCATGTAAAAAAATATTCTCCTCTAAAGTTAATTATTCTTCTGATTTAGGATAACGTTGAGATCATTCTGTAGCCTTCTTGCCTTGGAGTGTGATTTCACCAGATTTCACAAACTGAAATGCATTTAATAATTCATGTGCTTGGACAGGCATCTTCCAGGGAAAACACTTGCTTTGTGATGTTGGTGGTTCAGTGCATAGTTATATTCTGTCTATGTTGGTTCTGAGTCAATATAAAGAGCATGGCATTAGGGGATACCATGCTTCTGGAATCCTTTCGAAGACGTAGGGCAGAGGTGTGGGTTGTCTGTGACCATTGAAGATGATGAGGTATCTTTTGCATAACCCTTGTGCAAAGGGTAAATTTCAGCTTGGTTATTACCAAAATTCCTCCTGTAGCACCTACTGAACTTGACACTGTTCTGTGTGAATACAACTGATATGCTAGATAAAACTGTTGTTACGGTTGCCCTGCTTTAACTCCAAGTTTTGCATGTTCTTTGAGATCTAATGGTTTGAAATTTGATGGTTTCTTTGTGTTAGTTGTGTTCAGGTTTGTGCATTCCTTAGTCATGTTGCACATGCCATGACTTCATATAGGGATTTGGTAAGGCTTAGTGGTACACTGGGCTGAAAAATCATTTACTGTGTTGAGCTTGGCTGTTTTGGGAAGAAAAAGATATATGCCTTTTGTTGATTTTTGCACTAATTTCTATGTTAAGCTTTTTAATAGAAAAAAGAAAGATAAGAAAACTGACAGTAGGAGGCATTTATAGTGAAGTGCTTTGGTGCATCATATAAGCCCATGGGTGGGTAGATTGTTGCCATTGTTTTCTGCAATATATATATATATATATATAGTGCCTGGGGAAGGGGGTGTCCTTCCTCCCCCCCCCCCCCCCCCCCCCCCAGCAGTCCTCTTTCTCTCCTACTGCAGTTGGACTCGATGATCCTTGTGGGTCCCTTCCAACTCAGGATTCTATGATCTGTAATCTCCAGATGCTTTATCTTGAAACAAAATTAATCGAGTGAAATGTATAAATGAAATGGAAGCATGGCATTTAATTTTCAGACCAAGAGGTTAGGAGTAGCCAAACTATTTAATTCAGATTGAAACAAGATTAAGAGTGTGAAATGGAATAAGGAGGAAGAGACCAGAATCTATGAATAGGAAGCAGATTAATAAAAGAAAAAAATGTGAGGTGTAAATTGACCTATGATTTAGGAGGGCAAAAGAGAAAACAAGAAGAGATCCTAGTTCACTGGCCTCTGAAGTCAGTAAAAGCTCTTCCACTGATATCAGTGGGAATTAAGTACAGCTTCCAAACAAAAAGACAAAGAAAACAAAGCTGAAAGAATATGCAACCAGAATAAAGTTGGATGAGACAAAAGAGAGCAGATGGTGTTTGGAGTACATAACGCACCAGTAAATGTACAGGTCTGTACATTTTTCTATGGCAGGCCCTAATATCTTAAATGATATGCTTAAGTGACTGATTATTTTCTTGATAATAATAACTTCTGTAATCTAAAAAAAAAAAAAGGCAAGACAATTTCTATTAATACTAATTAGACATTTAAATGTCTTCCTGAGCACACTAGGTAGTCACAGCTAATTCATAAGCATTTCAGACTAATTGCTACAAAAATCTTCATTTCTGTGGGAGTGAAATTTTTTCCATGTAATGTGAGAACTTTACAAATGGTAGCTCTTGCTTTTTGAGGATATGTATTGATTTTTTAATTTTATTTTTTATAATTAATCATAGGGACCTAAATATAAATGCAAGCTAATTTTATTATCTCAGTTTTCAAATCACATTTGGCATTTAGCCTGCTCTTTTTTTTTTTTTCTTTAATGAATGACCAGCCTAAATTACAGAAGAATTCTTACAGAATCATATATTTCTTTTACAAAATTGCATTAAAAAAAATAAAAAAGTCTAGGATAATTATTGTTGTTACAATACCTACCTTGGGACATAACGTATGGGGAACATTAATCACACAAGCCATATGATATGAGAGTTATTTGAAAGTGTTGCCAGCATAACATTAATTCCATGCTGTCTACAAATCATCTTTGCCCAAACTCTAAGTGCTGGTTCCCCGATGTTTATAAAAAGCAGTAAAATAAGAGTAAATCCCAGTGGCACATTTCCCTCCAAAATCAACATTAAATTAATGTTCTCTGTGATTTTGCTTAGTAAGCAAGCAAGAAGATACTTCTAGTATTTAAATTATCCTTTGAAAATACCGTACAAAAAAGCATGTATCATAGCAGCTGATGCATTGCTGTGTCCCACTTTGGTCACCAGGTTTCCACATAGGCAGATGGCCTCAGTCATCCACATGGAAAAACTTGTAAGACTGAGACTAGAAAATAAAATAAAAAATTACAAAGGAGTTAGAACTTACTGATGTCAGTGGAATCTTTCAGTGGTTTCCATGGTTTCTGGACCAGTTTTAAAAAGTCTAAATATTCTCTGAAATGAAGGGGAGTTCATAGTTACATGGGAACTCAAAGCTGGAATATTAAATCTCATCTTTGTGTTCAACAGTAGTTTTATCTCTGGAAGGAATGTTAGCTCTTTTCTTTTAAGAACAGTCTATGTAGTTTTTACATTAAATTAAATATATTTAAGTTTTAAGTTTTGTTCTATTATTTAAATAGACTGGTGCTTTAATTTATCTTACATTTTAAATGCTTGCAAGGACTATTACTGCAATTTAAGACTTTGAGGTTAAAAATGAGAAAATGACGAATATTAGGTTTGCTCTGACAATGTTAACTAGCTTATGCTGTATTGCATTTTGCATATTTTATGAATATGTATGAATAACAAACTGTGGTAAGATAATGGATACATTTAAATGAGGAAGAGGAAATAGAACCGTATATGGTATATGATCTTATCGTAGCCAAAAAGTACCTTCTAGACATGATCTAAGTCCATCAGTTTTGTAATATCACCAAAGAGAATTCCTGTTTTTTCTGAAGATTTTCAACAGGAAGAAGAGGCCAGGGAAAGATGTTGGCCCAAAGAAATGAAGGAAAATGTAGTCTGCAGACAAATGAGATGTGCCATTTATGCCTCAAAAGCTTCTAATTTGTTTTAGTAATAACTGTGCCTCTGACTGGATGTCTGCTCAGATCTCCAAGTGGAGTTATTTGTGCTTATGCATATACTTACAGGTTTGCCACATTTATACTTGGTTAGTGTATTTTATACATTTATTTCTCTAATTTAAGGTATTTTTCATTCACCACACTTAGTAAATGAAAACTGAGTTTATATATCAAGCTGCACAGAAAAGAGAATATGGAAGAAGACAGAGGCATAAAAATACTGTCTTGAGAAGATAACAGCCTTATGGTGAGAAGTATAAACCATCACCATACCTCCTCTGGCACCTCTTGACCTCTTCCTTCCTTGATTTCTGATGGTTCCTTTTACCACAGGCTTTTTCTCTTAACATCTTCTTAAGGGGATGTCAGATTGTGATGAAGATTAATTATAGGATTAATGTCCCCATAAGATTATTGTTCTCATTTGTTTTCAATAGCTTAACTTCTACCCCATATTCGCACTTTGTTTTTTTGGAGTAGAGTTACTGATCGACCTGCTGGCACCATCAAGAAAACTACCCATCACTTTCCAGATCAGATACCTGTTACACCTGAGCATATCTGAAAACTCAGGGTGTTGCTGTTTTGCTCCAGCAGGCTGCAGGCTAGAAAATTACTAAGTTTCATTGTTACCTCCACTCTTTGTTTCAATTATAAGTGCCTTCTTCTAACTGCATGCTCAAGAACAATGCAAAATAACGATTCAGCAATAAGTTTTTATGCAGAAAGCACCTGGGAATTCCAAACTTGTATTTTGCTCCCATTATTAATTCCCTAGATGAGCACATATCCTTCTTTCCATATACTCACCTTAAATTGTGTGAGGCCACAGATCATTTGACATGTAGAACACAGGGGTAGCCTTTCAAATCTAACCCAATCATGAGCATCCACTGTTGTTTGGCGACTGCATGAGACTGTAAGAACATAAACACATGCAGAAATCCATAATCAAATTTGGCATACTTATGTTAACGTTGTTACCACGTGTAGATTCCAAAGCCCTGTACCTAAGGGAAAAAAAAAAAAAGGCAAAAAAGTAAACAAACTAAAAGAAAAAAAATAAAAAACTAAACAACCAACAAACCTAAAAAAAAATAAAAAAACAAGCAACAGGGCAAACAGCAATACAGTCAAGATCTGGTAAATAAACCCCAAAGCTATCATTCTTCCTTAAAAAGCAACTGCAAAACTATGACACAGAGCTATGGGAACAGTTACAGCTGCAGAGGAAATCCAAGTGCTAGAGAAAAGATAAATGCAGTCCTTCCTACATGGTAAAAGAGCATGAAAATCCCAAACATCTATGCTGTTCAAGTCTCTTCTCAGTTCCTGGGTGTACTACCACTTATATCCAAGATGAGAGGAGCAAGGTTAACTAGCAGAAGATAGTTAACCTAAATTAAGAAAGTATTATAGAGATCTTTCCAAATTCCATTGTTAACATGATTATTATTTTAATGTCTTAAGAATTCTTTTTTTCTGAAGAGAGCAAATCAGCGGATTTCAGGATTTGTCAGGAGCTCTAGGACAAGCTTGTGTAAGCCCCTAAAACATTCATTGTGTTAATATGATATGCCTTAAAAAACTTTTCAATTATTCTCCAGCATCACTTTACTTTTAAATGTTAGCATGCTGTTTTTGAAAGTGCTTTTCAACAACGAATGAAGTGGAGACCACAGACTGCATTCTTCATTCTGGCTGTACTAATACATGAAGCATCTGCTTATAAAGCTCATGACAAAACAGCACAAGCTAGTGTAATTCCAAGACTGTTGTTTGAGTGCATCACTCTCCTCAGTTGTTATTTCTCTCTTCCAGACACCTTATTTGTATGCAATATTACTCTTCTACATACATTGCTCATTTTGTTGGTGCTCTTACTTTGTGGCTTCAACTCAGAAGAGGTCCTTCAGATGCTGTCATTAGGGTTAACAACCCAGTACTAAATCCTACCTTTATATGCTGAAAAATTAGAGAAAACAGAGATAAAAACTGAAAAGTTTAAGTTGTTTCCATGCATGATGAAGAAATAGAAGAATGTGCAGGAGCCTTCAGGAAAATCCTTGGGGTACTTGCTTCCAAAACTACATGTTGTTATTGATTCTACACAAAATGAAATTTTTAGATTGTAAATTATCCCTTCAATTACAAAACTAATTTAACACTTTAAGCAGACTTTTAGCAACAACAGACTAACTGTCAGCTGTTAAAGTTCTCCTGTTTTTTCCTGTTATTTCATGTCAGGTGAGGGACATTTACTTGATCAGTGATGACTGCTTCTGCCTTCCCATTGAATCTTCCAAAAAACTTTTTTGTGGTTGCTGAAATAGGCATCAGCAGCTGACTGGATTATACTAAACATCCTGAATTTCTTCTCTCCTAGTAGTTTGTTTCTGTTCATTTTCTACCAGTCTGCTCTGAATCCATAAATCCCCTTGATTTTTCTGTTCTCTCTTCTCAAAATCTACACTTCCTCATAAATTGTTTATGTCATATACAGGCATTTAATTAGTCTTTTGCACAGGCCATCCCTATTTTGAGGAACATCACTTGCAGAATGACTGGTGTGCCTAAACCTAAACTGCTCAGAACTTTAACTGAAGTGAAACTGCATTAATTGTGCAATTAATTAATTTGTACAAATTCCACCAAAATCTTCCAAACATCCTCACCTGCTCACTTACTCAGCACTTGGTTATTCATGGGACTGTTATTCCTGTGCCAGTCAGTGCTGATCCCCAAAGGAGTAAGTAGATGCTAATGGTTCTGATTTTGAACACTTGATGTGATTAAAGGTCTTGAAATAAAGTTACATTTCCTTGGCCATCACCCTCATTTCCAGATAGAGGATCTCCATGGGAAACTATCCTCAGGAACAATTTTTTGCTTCCTCTGCACACCAGCTCATACTCGACAACCCTTCCTGGTTCCACGTTAATGATACACAAGAGCAAGAGTTTGAGGATCTTCCTCTTACTCCATATTAAGAGACCATATGGATAGGATAGGTACTATGAAGACCATCCATCTGTTCAATCCTTATACACAGGGCACATATTTCTGGAAACTGCTATAAGCTCTATGTATGGAGCTCTTTGCAAACAAACCATAGAGTAGAATTCAAAATCAAATTTTTTTCTCTCATTTTGAACCTATAAAATATTAAGGAAGTCATACAGTTGAAAGAGAAGCATGTCCTTCAAACAAAACAAAACCAAAGAAAGCATAAGAAGCAGTGTGGCCAGCAGGTCTAAGAAGGTGATTGTCCCTCTGTACTCGGCTCTGGTGAGGCCGCACCTGGAGTACTGTGTTCAGTTTTGGGCCCCTCGCTACAAGAAGGACATGGAGGTGCTCGAGAGAGTCCAGAGAAGGGCAATGAAGTTGATGAGGGGTCTGGAGAACAAGTCTTACGAGGAGCGGCTGAGGGAGCTGGGGTTGTTTAGCCTGGAGAAGAGGAGGCTCAGGGGCGACCTTATCGCTCTCTACAGGTACCTTAAAGGAGGCTGTAGCGAGGTGGGGGTTGGTCTGTTCTCCCACGTGCCTGGTGACAGGATGAGGGGGAATGGGCTAAAGTTGCACCAAGGGAGGTTTAGGTTGGATGTTAGGAAGAACTTCTTTACTGAAAGGGTTGTTAGGCATTGGAATGGACTGCCCAGGGAGGTGGTTGAGTCACCATCCTTGGAGGTCTTTAAAAGACGTTTAGATGTAGCCCTTAGTGATATGGTTTAGTGGAGGACTTGTTAGTGTTAGGGCAGAGGTTGGACTAGATGATCTTGGAGGTCTCTTCCAACCTAGACGATTCTGTGATTCTGTGAAAACAGAACAAAACAACAGAGTGTAATCCTGTTATTTCTAAGTTTATAGGGCTGACATTTTTCTCTCCTTGGAGTTTCATAACAGTATGCCTCAGTTAACTGGATTGAAAGCCAAGGGTTGTCACAACTCAGACACAAAAATAAAGCACTACATTCATATACGTTTACAGACGCAAACCAAGATATTTATTGCTATGACTCTGTTTAAAAAAAATACTACCAGTACAGGGAACTTAATGTTTAGTAGAGAAAAAGGTTTACATACAGAGAAAGCAACCAAATAATAATTTTGGTTTTAGACCTTCCTGTATGTAAAAATACACCAGCCACATAATTTTAAAGTATCTCTTTCTGCTCTGAACATTACAGTGTAAATTTAGTTCACAAAAGCCCATGCAATGCATCTAACACATCCAAATACATTTCTATTCAGTTGTCAACAAAAATTGTCTTTGAGCAGTGACATCCTACCTTGAGCTATCTATCTGTGTTCCTTCCCCTGTTACCTGCAGAAATGTATAAATTCAAAAATTACTTTTTGAGTATTTATAGTTTACTTTCCAGAATATAAAATCTTAGTTACAATATTTTTAATACAAATACTTGTGTCACGATATTATGATCCAGTTGCAGAATCTGTTTCCAGATTTAAGACAAAAAGGAGGAATTATCTAACATAATCAAAGCCAAAATGTTATGCAAAAGAACAACATAAATCTAACAATTGAGCTCTAGCAGCTGCATACATAAAAAAATAGCTGGAGAGTCAAAGCTGCAAGGAAGTGTATGATTTTGAATTTTCTCTAGCTTTCTTTTAGTTTGTAGTAATGTCTTCTAATTGCATGCATGTGACTGTGTGGCTTTCTTAATTTTTATAATGAAGTCTGGAGTCTCTACACTCAGTACAAACAAAATGTAGCCTTGCATACAGTACAAAGCAAATATAAAACTCACTACTTAATCAATGAATGTAACGCTAATTTGCAAGGATAATCATCCTGCCAGGTCCTAAATTTAAAAATTTCATAAGAAATCACATGTTCACTCAAGATGAAATCCACACACTGTAGTGAATCCATGATCTGCATTAGTAAAGTATTTCTACACCCAAGGTCTTTGTCTTAACATATTGGTCAGAAGACTTTATAAACATTGACAATTAACTTTTACTGCTTAAAATACATTAAGGCACATTTTACTTTCAGATACTAGCATGTATCTTGCACTTTATTTGGGAAACAAATATATAGAGTTTTGCACGCATCAGAAGGCAACTTGTGAGTCACTGATTTGATAATGTTCAGTTTAGAGAAATACACCTTTAAATTTTCTCGATGTTGTACATGTTGGACTTAGAGGAGCAGAAATATCCAGAGCTACTATTCAATGTTTTTTATCAGTGGTGTATGTGGACCCATATGGACTGGGTGAGAAAAAATGTGTTGTGGTTTAACCCGGCTGGCAGCTAAACACCACACAGCCATTCGCTCACCCTCCCCCCTCCCTCTCTGGGATGGGGGAGAGAAACGGGAAAGTGAAGCCTGTGGGTTGAGATAAAGACAGTTTATTAAGACAGGAATATAATAATAACAATAATAATAATAATAGTGATAATGATAATAGTATTAATAATAATAATGTGTAAGAAAACAAGTGATGCACAATGCAATTGCTCACCACCCGCTGACCGATGCCCAGCCTATCCCCGAGCAGCCGGCCCCCCCCACACCAGCCAGCCACCCCTATATATTGTTTAGCATGACGGCAGATGGTATGGAATACCCCTTTGGCCAGTTTGGGTCAGCTGTCCTGGGTCTGTCCCCTCCCAGCTCCTGCTGCACCCCCAGCCTGCTCGCTGGCAGGACAGAGCGAGAAGCCGAAAAGTCCTTGGCCTGGTGTAAGCACTGCTCTGCAACAATTAAAACATCAGCATGTTCTCAGCGCTCTTCTCATCCTAATCCAAAACATAGCACCCTACCAGCTACTATGAGGGAAAATTAACTCTGTCCTAACTGGAACCAGGACAAAATGTTAGGGTATTATAAATATAAATGTTAACCAAATGTTGGTTAATGGATGTTGATTACAATTGTAACCCCTTGGGTGTCCTCTATTTTTATTGATTAGTTCTTATCTTCACAGTGATTTAAGCTGAGGTATTTTAAGGAAGGCTTAAAACATGGCCATTTATCACAACTCTAATTACACAGTAACTTTGCTATCATGATCTGCATACTTGCAGTTCTTGTTGGCATCTTCATATCAGGGGAACATAACTAAATACAGCCCTGATTGAAGAGTGAAAATATTAGGGAACAATCTCCAGAGACTTGTACTGTTGTGGGATCAGAAAAAGAATGCACTCAGTCAGTTTCAAAGGTCCCAAGGTGAAGCAACTCTGGTTCCTAGGATACCACTAAATTGCAAAAGAATGAAGTAGTGGTCCCTCATCACCATAAGCTTAAGATAACCTCATGTTTGCTGCTGCAGATAATTTATATACATACACATGCAAACCTTTTTGGCCTTTTCTTCATGCCCAGGGAGCATAAAGGATCCTTGTCCATGAGAATCTTATAATATCTGCGGGAAGATAATGACATTGGCAAGCATTTCAGTGGAGCTAGATTGGTACTAAAACTACAGGCAAAGAGTTTTGTGCATTTTATGGTCCCTTCCTGAAAGAGTACTAAATCATTTTCACCCTACTTTGTACTCCATTTGACTGGGATCTGGGGATTTCTGGGATTTCTGTCTGTGGCATGAATCTCCTATTACAGTGCTCTTTAGAGCTCTGAAAGTTATTCTTTTTCATCTGTTATAGCTTCTATAACTTCTTCTCCTGACCTTTAACTTCCTGATTTGAAATCAGGCAAAAGGAAAACAAAATAGGTCATTTAGTATGATGTGTCAACACATCCACTAAACTACGCTGAGGCAGGCTTGATTTTCAGTTAATTTTAAGTTATTAAATAGTTTGATTCTATGAAGCTCTAACCATGAATATCATTTCAGGTTTCTTTATAAAAATTGTTTAATTTACAGAGTAATGGTTTGTGGTGTTTTAAAAGAGAGAAAGGAAAAAGAAGTCTATGCATAATCAGTACCTTTCCTTTTTTCATAAAAGGAAGGAAATTGAAAAATGGTCCTAATAAAAATCACAATACAGCTCTGAAAATATAGTCATAAATTACCCCCAAAACACAGACACATTTAAGCTGCAAATTACTTTTAAAGTCATCTAAAAGTAATTTGCTACTCAGATCTTAATAAAATGAAATTTTCCCAATGTTAAAGAGAGTAGCAGATGTTGTTTTTAATGCTTATTGAAAATTTGTTGCGTTGTTGTGATGCAGTCCTCTCTGACTGACCTTTTTTTCCTGTCTGCTTTGTTACATTCCATTAAAAGCTCTTCACAAAGTTTTCACCAAATTGTTTTTCATAACAATCTGGGATCATAGTAGCTTCCAATGGCAGATGTGTCCAGACTGTGATCTGGGGGCCATAAATACCTGTATACCAAAGTAGCTCTTAATAAAAGTAAAAAGCTAAAGAAAGTAAAAGAAAGACTTTGTTTTCTTTTTTCAATGAAAAAAAAAAAAGCAATGATTTTCCTTTAATATAGTTTAAACATAGATCAAGCACAAGTAGAAAAATCTAGCAATATTTCTGCATAATTTTTTAAAAGATCCCTGATTTTTTCCAAAAATTCTCTTGATATTAGTGAGAGTTTTATCACTGAATTCGGCGGGGGGGGGAAGGTTGCTTTTATCTTTTTCCTTTTCCGTTTCCTTTTTTCTCTTTTTTTTTTTCTTTTTTTCCTTTTTGGATCAGGTTTAATAAGTATGGGTATGAAGTACTTACTTTGGTGTAAAGATTACGAAAAACACAAGCCAAAGTAATTCCTGTGAATGCATGGACACAATAGCTTTTAAGAAAAAACCACAGAGAGGGCTTGCAGTCTGCCCTGGAAGTGAACAAGCACAAGTGCTAGCATGTTGCTGACTAACCTGCGATGTAGAAGACCCAGCAGAGAAACTACACTCCTGGCAGCTTCCTTCTGTTCATTCTCAGTTGTATTGGGTTTGTTTGGCAAGGGTTTGGTAGTGAGGGGCTGCAGCATTGCCTATGTGAGCAGAGCCCAGCAGCTGCCCCATGTCAGAGCAGAGCCAGCCCCAGCTGCTCCAAAAGGGACCCGCAGCTGGCCAGAGCCATGCCATGAGCAATGCTGGGTGGGCCTCTGGGAAAGCAGAGTTAAGGAAGGGACAGAACAAAGCATCAGGGACTGGACATAGGCCCTATTCGTCATTTGCCTGTGCCGCTTGTTGGGAGGATGTAGCAGAGGGTGGATGGGGGTGGGAAGGTTTTTGTAGTTTGCTTTTAGTTTCTCATTGCACTAGTCTTCTAGTAATAGGCAATAAACTACATTAATCTCCCTATGCTGAGTTGGTTTTGCCCACAGTGATAATTGCTGAGTGATCTCCCTGTCCTCACCTCAACTTCTGAGCCCTTCCCATTGTATTTTTAGTTCCTTTTCCTCTGAGGGGGTTAGTCAGAGAGTGATAGTGGTGGAGTTCAGCTGCATAGGTTATAGGAAGCTAGTTCAGATCTAGAAGCAATGCTTTTCTGTTCTCAGCATTGACACCATTTCAAAAAGGCACTGCATTGAGTAAGAGGTGCCAGGAATATGAGGACTGAGTCCCACAAAGTACAGGTCTTCAGTTTTGGTGGAAATAATTGTTGGATAATTTTGACAGGATTAATAATGCAGGGGAAATGATGTATTTGTCTTCTGGGGTGCAGATAGGCAATAGGATTTTATACTCCCTACCCCAAGGCAAGAACGGCCGAGAAGAGCACAGTCTGCAATATGGGTAGATGGAAGAGCACTCTGGATCACTGAAATGGCCTCAGATGTCTGGGTGGTTATAACGAGTGCATGGTCAGGTCAAGAAAAAATGGGGAAGGAGTGGTAAGTTCTAAGGAGCAAAAAGCAGCTCATCTGTATAAATTGTGAAGTACTTATTTCCCTGGGGAGTTTCAAAGAAATTTTCTAGCATTGTAGAAAAGTCTAACCCAACCTCAAACCCAAAATCTGTGCACAGAATTACAAATAAGCCTGCTACTGCTGTCTTGAAAAACTGCAGTATGATAGCTTGCCAGCACAGTACATTGTTTCACATAGAAAATGAAACAGCAGGAAAAGCTTGATATTCCAAGTATATACACATAAACACATGCTTCAAAGACCTGGGGAAGCATTTTGTAAGCCACCTCTGAAGTTCCTGACTGCTCAGAGAGTCAGTGGTGGCCAAATGTGGACCGTCTTCATGTCTCCTCCTGTTTGAACCCCAGTCTTGTATTCATGTTCATACCACACTCTCATAAAGCAACCTGGGTGCTTTGGGATTGGGCAGTGATGCTAGTCAACATCAAAACTGCACTTTATGAACAGCAGGCACCCACTCTGTGCTACGTGAAGGTGATGGGGGAAAGAAAATTTCCAGCGTATCCTGAATTCCCATAAGAAACATTACATCCTTCGCTTTGTTAGCAGCAATTTCAGTCTTTACAACACAGTAGACAAATTCATGTACAATCTCTCATCTGATTTTCTTTTTCTCTCTTGGTTTATTTAAAGACAGTGAATTCTCCAAGCCCCAGGCAATAGGGCTAAAAGTGCTTTAATGAAGCTCATATAAGAATGATAATGTAATTAGTACAGCTGAGAAAATTCCTCCACAGCTAAAAGGAAAAAAAAATAAAAAGAAAGAAACCTCTCTCACACCACATCTGGGCTTTTCTCATTTGCAAATCCTTGGGGCTGATTCTCTGTTCCTGTCAAGCAGTGTAATGCACTGCAGATCTCATATAGCTGAAAACATGGAGAAGAGTAACTGCCAAACAGCTTCAGCACTGCTCAGCTACTACACCATGGGGGAAAATAAATTAATGCAAGACAAATAAAGCCAGGCTGCCTGGGAGTTGTGAGATTCCCTAAGAAATGTGATGGGTAGCCCTCAAATGATGTGCTGTTTGGGCTGCGTCTGGATACTCATCCAGACTATTCATATTTTTCAAATCTATAATGACACAAATTTGCCTCCTAACAGAAATCTCTACTTCATGTAATTAAAGAAGACTAGGTATTCAGGGTTAGGAGGGGGATTCTTACCAAAGAATGAAGAGGAACAAAGCAAAGGTGCAATGTTTTTTTAAGTCTTCATTGCTCTAAAACCTGCACGGTTGTTTAATCCTGTGGAAATCTCTTAACCCTGCAGAATGACTCTGGTTGCACTAACTTTGTTGCTTATGAAACTCAGTGCATCTGTTCTGGGTCTTGTTTCTACCACCCAGTAAAATCATGGTGTTTAGCCAGGAATGTAGTTTTCCTCTCTTTCCTGAGCTTAGCCCACTTTGGGTACAACTGCAATATGGTTATACTTAAGACTATATCCTCAAGAAATTTGGTGCAGAATGATCTCTGAGAACCTATCAGCAATAATTATGTTATTTCAGAAGACTATATCCCTTCCTTGTTTAATTCTAAAAACAATCAGGGAGCCTCGTGTCTCAAGAACCAAAGTGTTAACAGGGGACTATACTTTACCAGGCTGTCCTGAAGCACTTGAAGTAGAGCAGACCTGGGTTTCAAGGGCTACCATTGAGTTAAGAGGGAAACCACCAGGTACCAGACATAACTATGGTACATAACTAAGACATAACTATGGTGCACTTCCAGACTCTGGATGGTTTATGTACCTATTTCTTAATTCACATAATGCCAGCTGAGCTGCAGTTTTTTGTCCAATGGCAGTACAATACTTTCATGATAAAGTGTTTATGTAATTCATAAATTGCTACTGAGCAGTCAGCTAGGAATTACTGGGCACTCAACACAACATTTGCGCTAAGATCTTCTCATAATGAAAGACAAATTGGAGATAATAAAATATGTTACCTGAATAGCTTTTGAAATTTTGGGGTGCATTAAACACAGAATAGCCAGATGGTCAAATTAGGTGAGTCTCACACTATACTTAGTGTTGTTGAAGCCTCACCTTGAATATTATTTGAAGTTCTGGGCTTCATAATATAAAAAGGATATTAAGATTCTTGAATGAATCCACAGGATAGAAACAAAGCTGATAAATGGGCTGTAACACATGTCCTGTGAGGAGAGACTGAGGACACTCGGTTTGTCTCACTTGGAGAAAAGGAGGCTCAGAGGCAACCTCATTGCTTGCTGCTACTTTCTGAGGAAGGGTAGCACAGAGGGAGTGCCAGTCTCTGCTCCCGGGAAACCAACGACAGGAGATGTGGGAATGGCACAGAATTGTGCCAGGGGAGGTTCAGATGGGGCATGAGGAAAAATTTCTTTACCATGAGGGTGGTCAGTTGCTGGAACAGATTTCCTAGAGGGGCAGTTGATGCCCTGAGTCTGAGAGTATTCAAGAGTCATTTGGATAATGCCCTCATTAATATGCTTTAACTTTTGATTAGGTTGACCGGGTCAGGCACTTGGACTAGATGCTCTTTGTAGGTCCCTTCCAACTCAGGCTATTCTATTCTATTCTGTTCTGTTCTGTTCTGTTTTGTTCTGTTCCTATTCTATAGATTTCATTGTTTAGGCTATCTGAACTGAAATATTCAGGTAATGTAACTTCAAACTACTTTTGTTTTATATTTTATCCTACATCTATTAATTCCAAAACATTTTAGAGAGTTGAAAGGCAAGCAAAATATTTTCATTTGCTCAAAGAAAGACTGTTCAAGTAAAAGTGATTTTTTTTTTCATTCTGAAAAAGAAATGATTTGGAGGAACTGACAAGACATTAATTCACTTGTTGTTTATCAAGGGGCCCATGCCCTTGAAAAAGTTCCAGAATACAGAGACCTACTGACTCTCTAAGAGGTGGGCGAGATGACCTCTGCGCACCTTCTGTTCCCTTTACTCAAAGGGAAATGTGGGACTGACACAGGAGCCATATTTTCTGCTCACAGGACCATAGAAGGGACCATAGGGAAGCCTTCTTAGGCAGAAGAAGTCTGTATCACTCCTCACTTTGTTGCAAATGGAAAATAGTTCTTAAAAGAAGCAGTGTCTGGAAGGAGCCAGAAAGTCAAGTGAAGTGCTTAAATCTATCCCCCAAAGGGGAGTGCCAAGAGATTTCACATGCTTGGCAGAGAGAACAAGCTGCATGCATTCCTGATCTGTCCTTTCAGATGATCAAGCACTATTCAGAACCCAGGCATTCAAAGCACCATAACAGCATGCTGGTGTTCACTTCACAAGGTGTGAACTAAGCTCTGCTCTTCCAGGTTACACCAGCTCATGCCCAGCAGCCAGAAAGCAGTTTGTCACCCACTCTGGAGATTACAAATGACAGGGGGTTCTTCATGAATGTAGTAAAGAATGAACAATTTCAGAATAACAGGAGGATAGTGTGTAGATAGAAGAAATAGATATAAAAAGTACAAGATAGTATTAGGATGATTGTAAAGATAACACTATGTTAAATAAGAAGTTAATGTTAAATAAGAAGTTAAGCTTATATATAAAAATCATACTTGAAGTTATTATTAAAGTAATGCTTCCAAAGCCATAACCAAAGTTCAGACATCTGATTTCCTTTTTAATCAGCTCATGAATTACTAAATTAACCAGGATACTGAACTTTCTGAAGGTCAGGGCACAAGTAAACCTTCCTGGCCCTGATGAGTTCCTCTGGGGTCCCCAGCCAGTGCACCTGCTTCCAGGAGGTGCTAACACTGCTGATCCCAAACATTTTCCTGTCTGATGATTCAGATCCCTCTGCAATGCCAGCCATCTATTTCATAGTAGTCAGAGTTACTCCTGTTCATCAGCTGGCAGACTAGTACAATAGACACCAAGAAGCAAAGCACTGCACACTCTATCAGTAATTAATACCTATGGTTCATACTTTGCATTTCTGAAATTATATATACTTTATAGCTATGACTTAGAAAACATTCACAGATACCTAAATGTGTACAGCTCTTTCTTTTTCATTGTAATAAATTATCTTATTTTAATATTGAACAGGGGACAGTTAAATGTAGTAAATGCAAGTACTCGCTTTGATATTTACATTCTTAGCAGACAAGGTTTTGTTTCCAGGTACACCAGCCCACTGATGAACTTTCCTAGTGCAAGTGAGTACACAGTGAAAACAGACTGGAGATATGTTGCTACAAGGACATGAGGTACCAAAGGTTCAGCAGAGAATTTCACTCGGGAAGCTAGCTTGAAACTATATACCATAATTCCCACACAGAAAACACTACAAGAATATTCAGGAAATAGAGCTTAACAAAGCAAGAATGATAACAATTATTTGAAACCCTCTCTGTCATCATTCTGACACCAATCTCTCTTTATCATAGAACAAAAAAACTATAATATGCAATTTCATTCTGATTTTCAGAAGAAATTTATATACCAAACCACAGTATTAGCATTGAAACATCAACAGCTATCCAGAAAATAAAGCATGTCAGGACTCTGTATCCTCTAAGAATAGATCTTCAAGAATTCAATAATTTTTTAGCAGTAAACAGCAACAAGTTAAATAGCAACAAGTGCTGCTGTGACTTCACTGCAATGAATAAGAATCAGTGTTCTAACAAATGAGAGCTTCTCTATGAACACCTACAGCCTTTACCAGAGAGTCCCTCAGAGCCATCCAGTTACCTGAAATAATAGGACATATTTTCTGCTGATATCACTCTATTTGGATTCAGTTATGATGTAAGTTCTTCACTTAAACTGCTTGCATGTTCGTGCTTT
Organism: Anser brachyrhynchus; assembly: GCF_964034855.1. Lineage (NCBI taxonomy): Eukaryota > Metazoa > Chordata > Aves > Anseriformes > Anatidae > Anser > Anser brachyrhynchus. Next base: position 67,213,635 of record NC_137697.1, on the reverse strand, counting down.
ACATAAATAACTGCTCCCATCTATTAAAGAAAACAGGCCAATACATGCTCAAAAGAAAAAAGTCTGAAATTGTTACTGTAACTGTGATAAGGTCTGCAATACGCTACACTTCAATTAGTTATATCAAAAAAAAAAATGGATCGGTCTTGAATCTAATTCTTGGGAAAAGAGAGAGGCAGAGAGAAACAGAGAGAGAACAACAAGTAGATAGAATTTATTTTATGGTCTCAGGACAAAGCCCACCAGATGCATAACAGTGAACCTTCAAATCAGCTGAAGATTCAGGCCAGTCCAGAAAGACTCAAAATGGATACCATTTCTATTGAAAATTTGAATGCTATTTGAAAATGACATATTTCTGCTGTTAACATAGACTGTGTCACCTTCATCCCCAAACATTCCTAGGATATTCAGTCAACTCATATAAATGCATGTTTAAGACTATTACAATATTTATTTTCAGAGACTCAGTTCCATCTCAGTTTTCCCATAGGCATTGAGAATGAGAAAAGACCTGGTGGACTGTGTACTCCCTCTTCCTATTAATCCCTAATAAGATAAATGGTTCCCACAGAGGCAAATTCTGCTCTAGGTTATGTCAGTACAAAAGAGAATGCAGCTTTTCAAAGACAGAATGATATTCACATAATAGAAGCAGAATGTAGCCCTGTATATTTGTCTGATCCATTTTTAAATGACTGAAGTAATCAAGTTTTCACTGCTTCCCTAAGGAAACACTTTTACAGTTTAAAAGACCTAACTGTTAGGATTACCTTTTCTCCTGATTTTTCCTTCATTTTCATTTGCACAATTCCATCCTCATATCCTCCTGGATGACACAAGGTATATTGCATGAACAAGCAAGCACATACACACATGCTATATATATGTGTGGTCACTGTATGTAGAGAGATAAAAGCTGTGCTACCATTAATATTTAGAGATCAGGTATGAATGCTGAAATGATCCTGAGAGCTTACTTAATGCCTCAGATCGGGTCTAATTCTTCTTGTATATATCACACTACATCTTTCTTTTTCCAGCACATTTTATTATGTCTCTGCGTCATTATGTGTATACGTGTGTTTATGCGCACTGTTCATTTATCGTCTCCTTGTGGACACATTTCACTTTGTTTTCCCCAGGCTACTTCACTATTGACGTGTGAACTGTAGAGATCTCAAAAAACTTCAGTGTTTTTTTTTTTTTTTCCAAATGTGCTTGTCTGTCATAGGCAGTACTTAAATAGCAATACATCTGTGGAAATCACATGTAGTTTAATTAAAAGTCCCCAAAGCTCCCTCACAGCAATCATTTAACATTGGCAGCTCAGCCATCTAGTACCTCCATTGTTCATTTTTTGAATAATATAGTAAAATACAATAGCATCTGTATTTTTTTCTTTCAAATGGAGTACCTCAAAGCACTTTACACACAAGAAAGATAACTACTAAAATGAGTACTGTAGACTCGGGGTGGTTGAAAGGTGAGCTGAGAAGTGAGAGGCGGTTAGAAGAACCTGAACTTGAAAGAAGAATGATGGAGACATGCTGAAAGTGACTCCCAGCTGTTATCCACGATGGTTGTAATGCAAAAATGCTCCACTGGCAAGAAGAAGGTTGTAGAAAGAGGGTTGTAGGGATTGGACTGCTCTGGAGACTGTTTTTTGTATTTTCATTTTTTATTTTTTAATCAGTGATTCTTTAATCATCTCTAAGCAGGCAGTATTAGAATGATAAACATAAAATGCATACACTGGCAGGCATCCAAATGTAATTTCTTTTTAGAATCCTTTTTTGCTTAGTGAAACACAAATCAAATGACACGAAGTCTGACCATTCTGACAAATTTTCTTTGAAAGAACAGGGCAATCCCATTTTTTTCCCAAGTTTTGGTAATAGGCTTCAGGCCATGGTTCTGCTATAAAGCAATTGCATTTACACTGGAATGAGATGTGAATATGGGAATTTTATTCATACTGGTACAAACTTTCTAAAGCAAAAGTGGGATTGGGGGAATGACTTGGAAAAGAGTGATTTTTTTAGGACATTATGACGTACAGCTTTTTCATAGGTTGTAGTTAAACTATGGCAGATTTTTTTACCCATCCTTTTGAGACTGCTGCTTAAGACATACTAACAAATTTGACTCAATTTCTTGTTGCCTAGGCATTTTTTATTTTTTCTTTTTTACTGTCAAATATCCTTTTCACCTTAGGGAGATGGTCTTCTTCAGCTTTGTGACCAGCTGCCAACTGACTTCTGCCTTTAGAAATAGAAGCAATGTCTTTTTTATCTACATAGCCACTAGTGAAGGAAGGTGGACATCTGCATAATGTTGTCCTTTGTTGGTGAGTATGTTCAAAAGGTGAGGAGGGTTGATGACAGTAGATCCTTGTAAAAGGAGACGTTGTTCAGTGCACTTATGATCTACCTTGGTTTTCTTAGAGGAAGTTTTGAAAGAAAGTTCTTAGAAGGGAGGAAGATGTGATATTTTCTGATAAGTCTGCTATTAGACAAGAGGAGGACGCACACTATGGATAGGTATGTGCTGTAGGATAGATGCAGCCATGAAGACTCATTAAGTTGCATGACTCTCCGTGCTGAGCTCAAATGCTAGCATGTAGCACTGCTACACTACATGTATAATCCATACTGCATATTTGCCCTGACATAGATTCAGAGAATATTTAATATCAATGCAACCAATATGTATACACCATATACATGACATCCTTAAGTGAAAGACCTGTTTTGTCCAAGGCTGTTTACAATAGTCTCCCAATAGGTAAGCAGTCTGCACTACCATATATGTAGAAATATCCTTTTAAATAGAAATGAAGCCATGCCAGAAAAGTGAATGGAAGTGTCTTTTAATGCTAAGAGCCCTGTGAACCATATCTGACATGATTTAGCAGTTAATCAAGAAGTTCCATTTATGTCAAGCAATATGAATCCATTTCGTAATCAGACTTCCTCGGGTGGAGCATGCTGTGAGAGAGATCAGAAAGAATGGGTATGACTGTGGACTATGTTTCTTTAGTAAGAAGAGATGATGCTGGAACCTAAAGTCAGTGGCACTTTGAAATCAATAACAATCAATTCTGTAACAATCTGGGAGCCAGTGATACCTGACAGAATAGTCAAGATGTCAAATTTTGTACATTTGAGTTCCCTGATGTCACAGCAGCAGCCTTTGAATGCATTCCTCTTTAAGATTCATCAGATCTGAACTATGGCAATAGGCCAAGACAGGGAAAAAAGAAATCTAACAAAGTCTTGGTGGATAAACTGAGAAAATGGAGAATGTCTGAAAAGAGTAGTCCAAGACAGTTTATAACAAAAAAACTTTAGCTATGTAAGTTTTTTTGAAAATGTATAATTCATATCTAGATGTAGTATTAACACGTGGGATCATGTAAAGTGATCATTTGAAAAAGACACAGGCACATGTACAGATATTTATCAATGGGGAGTGGGAAATAAAAATAGCTGCTTTATTGACAATGGTGGATTGTTTTCCTTGAAATGTTGATGAAAATAAAAAGGTTGTCTTGATTTTAAAGGTTTGCTACAAAAATATCAGTACCAAAATGGAGTATCAGTCCATAACTGTGTAACAGCTGTTAGGGGTGTTGTATTACTGTCCGTTCTCAGAAATTAGATGACCTCTGCTTTGATGCACCATTGTGTCCTGTTCCAGAAGAAAATGGAAACAGAGCATCCCTGACATCTCTGGTTAACCACATTGTGCGGGAAGAATTGGACAAAGAAGTGCAGGCATTACAGGAAAGTAGGAACATACAGTAACCACACTTCTCTTTCCTTAAAGAAAGTGTCTTTCCAGTCAAGATAGAAAGGTATTCAACTGAAACATTTTCATTCCTGAGAGGTTGGGATTTTTCAACAGAAAAATAATTCCTAAGAAACTGAAGATTTTTCATGAAAAATAATTAAATAAATAAGATAATACAGCTGCTTAAAAACCCAGATTCCTTTTGGAATGTTGTAAGTCTCTGAGTGCAGCCTCCTTGTTGCTACCAGGGCCTGACATCATGATGTAAGAGTCAATATTTCTAGGTACTATAGTACTACCCTTGGTACTTTCTCCCATTTACCAGCCACTTAAGGTCCATCACTGACCAGTGTCATCCAGTTTTCTTTTGTAAGGTTTACAAAACAGGGGTATTACTCCTAACAGGTGTTGAATGAGACTTGCTACTGACTGTAAAATGTTACGAGATCCCAAAATGAAAGGTTTTATCTAAATGGGATTATGTATAAACCATTATACTGAATGAAAACAATTCCATGCCGATGATATTGTTCACACCAGGATTTTGTATTCTGTGGGCTCAAAGGAGAGAGATCAACCCGATATACAGTTACCAAACCTCAGAGGAGAAAGGCTGATTTCTTCAGTCACTATCTCATAGCAAATATGCACCAACATTTATTCTCTTCTTGCCAAGAGATGCAATACTGAATAAATTCCATAAAGGAAACTGAATGACTTTGTAAAAATTTGTACTACAAATCTCACAAGCAGAGTTCAGCTGGAGGGTCTAGCCCTAAGCTGGTATTTTTCACTCATAAAGACCCTGTGGCTTTCTTCAAGGTCTGTCAAACCCACTATCTCATATATGCACAAAATAAGACTAACTTCATGACAAAGAGACTGTAAGAAACGTATCTGCTCATTTTACTGGGCCTTTGACAGATACTAGGCAAGAAAAAAAAATGTTCAGCTCATTTCTTGCAAAGCTGAAATGCTGGTAAACAAAGCTCCTGCATGCTCAATAGTGCTGTATGCCTGGGCATAAATGCTATGTGGAATAAGAAATACAGGCTTTTATTTAAAGAAAAAAAAAATAAATCATTTCTTATATATTGCAGACTCAAAAATCTTGACTCAAAGATCTTAGATTTTGAGTTTGCATTTCAAAATAGAGAAAAGTATGAATCTCCAAATCTTCTTTGATTTGGAGACATTTGCTAACATTTGACTCTGAAACTACAATACAAGAAGCTCCCACATGGGCGCGTACCATGGAGTCCATCCCCCAGGAGCAAACAGCCCCAGCATGGGTCCCCCACGGGCAGCAGCTCCCCCCAGACCCCCTGCTCCTGCGTGGGCTCCTCTCCACGGGCTGCAGCTCCGGCCCGGGGCCTGCTCCTGCGGGGGCTCTCCATGGGCCGCAGCCTCCTCCAGGCCACATCCACCTGCTCCACCGGGGGCTCCTCCACGGGCTGCAGCGTGGAGATCTGCTCCGTGTGGGACCCATGGGCTGCAGGGGGACAGCCTGCTGCACCAGGGGCCTCTCCACAGGCCGCAGGGGAACTGCTGCTGCCTGCCTGGGGCACCTCCTGCCCTCCTGCTGCACTGCCCTTGGGGGCTGCAGGTCTGGCTCTCACCCCTCTCTCCCAGCTGCTGTTGCCCAGCACTTCTTTCCCTTCCTTAACTCTGCTCTCCCAGAGGCCCACCCAGCATCACTCACGGCTCAGCTCTAGCCAGCAGCAGGTCCCTTTTGGAACAGCTGGAGCTGGCTCTGCTCTGACATGGAGCAGTTCCTGGGCTCTGCTCACAAAGGCAACTCTGCAGCCTTCCTGCTACCAAAACCTTGCCACATAAACCCAATACATGTGGTGGGCTGTAGTTGTGGCTCCTTAAGTAAAAAGGCTTTTTATCCTTTAACTTTTTTTTTTTTTCTTTGTACTTCTTCTTCTTCTTTTATTTTTACTTCTAAAGTAACACATAGCCAGATGTCAGAGACGATGGTAAGGTGGAACATTTAAACCTCTGTTTCTGTGGTCAGTCATTATTCCTTAGTGAGTGTATCATGTCAGTGCTGGCCAGGCACCAAACAATCCTGTCAGAAAAGCAGACTTTGAGAGCTGTTCATTATTTCCACATCCAGCGTTTTATGGAAGTGTAAATTACAAATACTGGTGTTATGTTTTTTATATATAAAAATATAATTTCCCTATCTTAAGGACAGTGATCTCTTACCAAAATTTCTGGTTCCCTTTCTCCTTTGGCCAGATCTTTAGCTGGATAGGTTTAATCCAAATCTGGTTTATTTGATAATTTCCCAGACAACCTCTGACAGATGTCTTCACTGAAGATCCTCGAGGATCAGCTATTTTTCCAAGGGAAGCTACAAAACTAGTTTGATATGAACAGTGGGTGTTGTCCTGCATCCAACTGCCTGTTTGTCACGTAAAGTTTCTAGGACAGAAGATAGGACCTAGAAATCCCAGTGCATGCAGGCTGTGTGAGCCTGCCTCCATCAGCCTGCATGCACGTCCTGCATAATGTTTCATTAAAGGATTCCTAAAATGAGAGCTTATGCTGAGCTTGCACTCCAGGGGCCAGTATGATTGTTAGCTTTGGCTGGTATCCCTTACCAAGTATCGCCTGTCATAGCTTGTTCACACATGCAACACAATTAATATTCAATGCAAACATGTTTTATCCTCTTTCATCAGTGCAATATGGGTCTTCTTATTGTCATCAAAAAGAGAAGCTTTCTACCTAGAGCTGATGGAAATTTCACTGTGTGACTGCAAACAGGAAAACCGTACCAAAATAACCCTTTTTAAATAGAGAAGACATTAATTCTAACATACCATAGCAAAAGAGTGGAGAGGACCATCAGAAAAAACAGTATCAGTAGGCCAGGAAAAACAAACAACAACAAAAAATCAACTCAACAACGAGCAGAAACGAGGTGGATGTTCATCTATTGCTTTTGTAAGCAAGTTAAAATAGGCAGGCTACACAGAACTATGATTAGAGCAAAGTCACTGGTAAAAAGCCCAAAGCTCCTAATAATCATTCACATTCAAAAATAAAATGCTATTTGATATATTTGCAATACTTTCAACTGAATTTTGAATTGCATAATCAGGTGCACCTGCTTATATCTGGTTTATAAATCAACAAGGTTAATAAGTTGCTTAAAATATGGTATTGTTTATATCTCCAGATTGGATGATTTATGTAATTAACCAACACAAAACTGTGAACTCTACGTATAACTTTGGCAAATAAGTAACTGAAATATGATCTCTATTGTTACAGGCATGTGTATTCGCTGTTGATGAAAGCAAGCATTCACAACAGACTTTGCTGGCAGATAACTAGTCATTTAAAGTTTATGTATAGTTTAGAACAGTGACTTTGCTAAAGAAATTATTGTTTGAGCAAGGCCAAATGATGACCTGAATAAATTACAAAATCAGTCAAACTTCTCTTGTCTGATTTTTGCTTATATATACTGATATGAGACTCAATTCAACCCCAAATTGATTGTTTTACACTGTACCCCTGTGAAGTAGTTGTAATAAGCAAAGATACGAAACAAAAGTAAAACTGCCATGTTCAGCCTCAAATCATTTTTAGATTGATTTAGGGCTCATGACAGAAAATGTCATCTGAATGTTGCTACTGTTCCCAAACTGAAACGGCCAGAGAAAGAACTTCTAAAATGTTCATTATTTTGTTATTAGTCAACAGACAATGAAAAGAAAAATCAACAATTATCTAAATAACTTAACACATAGATAAACAGTTGGATCAAGGAAGAAATTCTCAAATCTTTATTTCCTTATTATTTGAGCTAGGTTAGCTCAAATAAAGTAGCTATCCCTCAAAATATCTACAAGTCCAAAAGAACAGCTCAGACAAAATTAAGTATACCTTATTCGGAGGCTGAACCTGTGGATTTCCCCAGAGAAAGTATTTAGCAATGGCCCTGTAGGAAAGCCAAGTGTGTGAGTTAGTTACCTGCTGGTACAAAACACCAGGCCAGTCTAAGCAGTGAATCAGGAAGTGTGGAAGGTGTATTTATCATTGGTTTGGAAGGATGAGGTAGAGAAACAGCACCCACCCACCACCCACATACCAGTTCAATTATCTGTTCTCCAAAACCAAATGACCGTGCTGCAGGACCATAAGTCTGAGCTTTTTGGACAAAGCAAAAAACTGTTTGGAGCATATTGATTGGTTAGATTACTGTTGTTTTAAAGATCATTCCTGGTCCTTCATTTCTTTGTGCATTCATTTCTGTGAACACTATGCTTAAAAAGACTCTATCAATCTGATGCTTTAACATATAACACTTAATATTCTTATCAAAATCCATTATGAAGAAGTTGTCATTTACAATGGTAACACAAAAGCAAGTTGTATCATGATCCATCCTCATCTCATTTAATCCTTATCTTAATTTAAATTCTCAAATATAAAATATGTTACTTATTCAGGTATTTATATGATAGTTTCATTCTTCTGTATTATCTTATAGAATGCCTAGAGAAAATAAAACAAAACAAAGTTCAAACCAAACAAAACAACAACAAAAACACAACTCAGCCCTGGGAGGAGGAGCAGAACTCTGTTACTTATTTTCTGGGACCTGTCTTCCTTATTTAATATGACTGGGGGGGGGGGGGGGGGGGTGGAGCAAGAACTGGGGTGGGGAGAAGAGGGGAGGTGGTGGGGGAGTCTTCTCAAATTTTTCCAAATGGCTTTTAAAGATCAGAAGAATTAAGAAACCTTTGGTGAGTCACAGACATTTTCAAAGGTCTCCTAGCTCCTAGCTCAGTCTTTCATCAAAAATAAATAGAAAATGATTGACTCTTTAAAATGATAGAAGCAAAGAGAAAGTGAACTTCAGTATTCAGAACATATTTTACATTCCTTGTTCATTCTGACAACTCTTGTATTTAACAGACGGTGCAAAGGCAAATACACCTTTTGATTATAGGGAAAAAAAAAAAAAAGAAAAGAAAGATGTTTTAGGAAATTTGTTCTATTGAGTAGGAGAAATTAGGACTGGTTCACTTTTTTACTAGTTTGTAACATCATTAAGCAAATTAGAGAAAATTGTGTGCCTAATTGCCTATCAGGCCTCTAAAAATATATTCCATTAAACCCAGTTCAGGAAGAAACTCTCTTCAAGAAATCATGCTGGATCCTAAATATGGCCACCAATGTCACTGACTTCATTGCTTAAGTCCATCCTCTCCAACAAACTCAGGACAGACTTTCAGATGTCTACTTCTTGCAATGTCTGAGGTCTGCATCAGGCCCCATGAATATGAGAAATAATAAAAATATGAATATAAGAAAGTCTGTACCATTTCACGAATGAGTTTCATTGTTACAGAACCATAGAATCATAGAATATCCCGAGTTGGAAGGGACCCATAAGGATCATCTAGTCCAACTCCTGGCACTGCACAGGTCTGCCCAAAAGTTTAGACCATGTGACTAAGTGCACAGTCCAAACGCTTCTTAAATTCAGACAGGCTTGGTGCAGTGACTACTTCACTGAGGAGCCTGTTCCAGTGTGCGACCACCCTCTCAGTGAAGAACCTCTTCCTGATGTCCAGCCTAAACTTCCCGTGCCTCAGCTTGACACCGTTTCCGCAGGTCCTATCACTTGTGATTACAGAGAATAGTTCACCTGCCTCTCCACTCCCCTTCGCGAGGAAGTTGTAGACCGCGATGAGGTCCCCCGTCAGCCTCCTCTTCTCCAGGCTGAACAGGCCAAGTGCCCTCAGCCTCTCCTCATACGTCTTCCCCTATAGGCCCTTCACCATCTTCGTCACCCTCCTCTGGACACTCTCTAACAGTTTAATGTCCTTCTTGTGCTGTGGTGCCCAGACCTGCACACAGTACTCGAGGTGAGGCTGCACCAGCACAGAGTAGAGCGGGACAATCACCTCTCTCGACCGACTAGCGATGCCATGCTTGATGCACGCCAGGATATGGCTGGCCCTCCTGGCTGCCGGGGCACACTGCTGGCTCATATTCAACTTGCTGTCAACCACAACCCCCAGATCCCTCTCTGCAGAGCTGCTCCCCAGCGTCTCATCGCCCAGTCTGTACGTATAGCCAGGGTTGCCCCGTCCCAGTTGCAGGACCTGGCACTTGCTTTTGTTAAACTTCATGTGGTTGGTGATTGCCCAGCTCTCCAATCTGTCCAGATCTCTCTGCAAGGCCTTTCCACCCTCAGCTGAGTCCACAACTCCTCCAAGTTTGGTGTCATTGGCAAATTTGCTTAAAAGACCTTCTAGTCCTACATCCAAATCATTTATAAAAACATTGAAGAGAACTGGCCCTAAAATGGAGCCTTGAGGGACCCCACTAGTGACCATCCACCAGCCAGATGTGGCCCCATTTACCACAACCCTTTGAGCCCTGCCCGTCAGCCAATTGCTTACCCATCGTATGATGTTTTTGTTTAGCTGTATGCTGGACATTTTGTCCAGTAGGACCCTATGGGAAAATGTGTCAAAAGCCTTGCTGAAGTCCAAACAGATCACATCAGCTGGTTTCCCTTGGTCAAGTAGATGGGTGATCTTATCATAAAAGGAAATCAAATTTGTTAGGCAGCACCTACCCCTCATGAACCCATTGTTCATCAGATCATCCATAGCAACAACCAACCACAACTCCTTTCACGGTCAAAAATTAACAACAATCAGAATTAACAGAAGGGTAGTCCTTATGCTCCATCCACAGCCTTTCCAGTTGTCCTGAATTGTCACGCAGGTGCATCTCTCTCTAGACAGCCTCTCTTCAGTTGGGCAACATTAAATCCATTAGCTCTGTCAGCATAGGTGATTAACCTGGATGACACAGATGCTTCTACAGGAATACTCCATTTGCCACCTCTACTGTGCTGTGAGCTTCATTTCACATTGCAAACAAGCCTAGCATTTTTTTTTATTATTATTATTACTACTTTTGGAGTATATTGACTGGTTAGATTATTATTGCTTTAAAGATCATTCCTGTTTCTTCATTTTTTCACTTCAGTGAATAACTACACTGAACAAGACTTCATCAGTCTTACTAAAAAAAAAAAAAAAAAAAAAAAAAAGGTTGGCATGCAAACCTTACTTTTTAAATTTTTCTCTCTGCTTTCATTTTTCTTTAAAATCCATAAGGCTCTGTGGACATGTGGTATAGAATTTTAAAAGTATAGGTTGACTTAGGTTGACTTCTTTTCTGGTTTGAAATTGAGGACAACTGCAGTGGATGTAAATGCAGATTTCACCCTGGGCAAATTATGGCTTGGCTTTTACTTTTTTATTTATTTCCAGACCCCCACCCATCCTGAAGCAGTTCAGCAGGCACTTGTACTATTTCATTCGAAATCCAAGTCAGTATCTGGGCTCTTCTCTGGGTTAAAATGAGGCGCCCCAAATTGTAGACTGGCCTCCAGCCTCTTTCAAACTTCCTTTTTACACGTTGTTTAAAAATACAGCTCTCATGTGTTACACTTCAAAGTGGAATGTGCTGGTCATCACAACTTTGTAGTGAGGTCTTGAATTTTCCCTCCTCTTCTTGAGTTAAATGAAAAGTATTAAAAGGACTAATTGTTCTATAAGAAGTTAGTATCAATAAATAAGATTACTTTCCATAAATTATAAATATATTTCTGGTTCCTAGCAACTTTTGTATGTGCTAGTGCACACAAAGTATAATACCACTTGAATTTCCCTTCCTCTGGCCTCCATGTTATCAGACAGTGTCAGTAACAGCTTTTAGTACCTCTTTTGGGATTTGGGATTATTCGTTTAATTTTACCTGTAACTCAGATCGACCTGTTATTTGCATGATATTGGATTGATATCTCAAAAAAATATATATGTTCTTGTCTGTTTCTCTATCTTTAAAAATATAATTTGGTTTTACCATAAATTTGCCTTCAGAACAGATTTTGACATGTCATTATTTATGTGCGATAAAGGACACAGGAATGACACATTATGCAACAGTCACTTGTTTTGGCTGAGTTTAGAACAGAAATAAGACTGTCTTCTTAAAATCAAGAAAAGAAATCAAAACTCACACTTCAGGCAATTAAAAAAATCTTTTCAGGTTTAGAATGGCATAAGGGGTTGGTGGGATTTCATTCTTGACATGAGGTAGGTATCCTTGTAGATCATTGGTAAGGCTACTTTCTAGACTTGTATCAAAAGTCTACGTTCATATGTAAAAATTAGTGCTTTCCAGTTTTTATCATTCTGCCAACATGTGGTCTTTGTGAATATCCCTGTGCAACAGGGTTTTGGGGTTTGCGCTTTGGTTGGTTGTTTTGTTGTTATTGTTGTTTTTTGTTTGCTTTTTTGTTGAGAAAGAACAGTTACCATCTTAAAAATATATTTACATGGTGTTATAGTCTCATTCATTAAGTTGCAATTAAGGAACAGGCACATAGAACAAATATCTTATGTTATATAGGTACTTGTAAAATATTTTTCCCAACAGTAGATACAAATAGTGCACTGGTACCATATCTTGTATATAATACTTTTGGATCTCTTGTTACCATAACAACAGAAGGAAAAAAGGGATGAGTTTAAAATCATAAATCATTTTTTCACTGTTTATTCCTTTATCTAAAGATTGTTTTCCTCACTCTGAAGGTACACATTATAGTTCAATTGTTGAAATATAAGTAATAATTACTTAGAGTTCAATATGGGAAAGAGCTGGGGAAAAGGTGATGGAGGAAAAAAATTCAGCATTTTAGATGAGAACAACTAATTTCTTTCTTAGGAAATGTATTTTTTCCACAAAAGGCAGTTCAAGTAACTGCATCATCTGTCTCTCAGACTTCATGCCTTTTCTCCATCATGTGTACATAAGAGTACAGTGTGAAACTTCTTTAGGACAGTGCATATGACAGATAGAAAATTATCATTTCTATTGCAAATATTTCCTTTATGTCACTGAAAAGATAGCAGGTTTTTCCTCCCTCTGAAGTTGTGCGCTGCAAGAAAAAAAAAAAAAATATATATATATATACATACATGTGTGTATATATGTGTATGTGTGTGTATATATATATATATATGTGGAATATCACCTCAGTTTCTGGCAGCTTCACAAGACCAGCACATAGGAAAGCAAGCACATAGAATAGGTCTGATGTGGACTACAAAATCTGTATGATACAATACTGAGTCATTTTCAAGGAAATGAAACTACCTTGCAAAGAAAGGTCTAATTCACCAATTAAGTCCAGTTAGGAAATCAGTATAAGTGTAAGGGGCCCAAAAAATGTAAGAAAAAATCCTTGTTCTCTGCACAACATTTAATGTCATCTGGAGTTAGAGTCTCATGTTGTAGAGTCTCAACTCTTCCAGAAAGTTGTTAACCAAATCAAAAATCTCAATGAGATGCAAAGCATAACTGAAATACAGGATACTCGATGCAAAGTAAATCTAAAGAGTCTGTTTTGCAAAATGTAATGCATACTTATATTGAGTGCACTTGTGTTTTTAGAATCAATTTTGTCACAATTTGGCTGAAAAATCTACAGAAATCTCAGACAAGTAAAAACAGTAAAACGGTAGGACAGTTTACTCTCTCTAACGTGATGACAAAATAAATCTGTATCAGGTTACTTTACAAGAGGCCAAGAGGACAATTTATAATTACCTTGGGAGGGAAACAGTTTTACCAGGTAATTTTTATTTGTTTTTTTTTTTTCATACTTTGTGCTTTTAAAGCCATCACCATGATAAGTGACCTGAATGTAAAATCAGAATTCACTTCCTTGTGGTTATGCTGCTTTACTCCTCTTCTTTGTGGCAGTAGTACTCTGTGCAGACAGCCAGGAGCTCAGACTCGTACGTCAGCTCATTTCCACCACTTGTCTGCTATGTATCAGTTTGCATCACTGTGCATTTCACAACATCTTATTTGCAGGAATCAAGGAGTTGACTTTTGTTTCTGGTCCATAACAACACAGACAGATGGAAGATATTGTGGTTATTCTACTGCTACACATGGCTTATACAGCATGTCCTACAGTGGGAATAATTTGCCGTTCAAGAGAAGAGCCAGCAGAAGATTATTACTCCTTAGACTGCTTTTTCAATGAAGCTAGAGACAGTCTAAAATGAGTGACTTTGCAAATCACATAGATACCTTTTCACTTTTCTCAAAACATCTGCAAAATGTGAGAAAAATATGTTCAAAATATCTCCCCCAAAATTTGACATCTGCAAAGAGATGTGATCACCATGTCTATGTAATACACCAGAAGCAAAATATCCTTTATGATACTCTGAGGACTGGAGAAAACGGAGGCCAATGCACTGCCACCTTTTCTGCTCTTTTCATGTCGAGCAAATAGTAGCACTGAGCACACTAATCAATGATCAGGGTCACATCAAAACACTATAATGTTTCCATATTCTAAATGTCTTCCAGTGTATTTGATTCTGTTTATATTCCACCCTTGTAGACCATTTTCTTTCTCTTGTTTACAGAATGGACTGTTAATAGTATGTTAAGTAATTAATGAATTGTTAAGGGAAAAATTGTCATGAAATCTTAAATCATTTAAAACCAATTCACAGATCACAGAAAGCCCAGACCAAGGGAAATGGAATGTGATGAGAATTACAGCTTAATTTGTAGACACTGTACTATGCTTTTAACACAAAAAGCTGATAGTTTCACTTTCTAGTAAGTGTTAATTGTCATTATGCTGTACAATAAAATAAGACACCAAAAAATTAGCAAAAAGAAGAGGGCATAACCCATTTTAATCCTGTTGTGCTCAAACACTGCACAGCATTTTATCTCTCATTGTATAACTTCTTTCTCTTCCCTATCTTCTTTTCAAACCTTTTTGCCTGGAGCACACTAATATCTCTGTATGGCCATTTGGGCCTTATTTGTTGTTCTTCTAATGGCAGATTATCCAAGGGCATTAAAACATTATGATTCACTTACTAAAGAGAAGTGCAAGTTGAGTCACTTTGCAATAATCTGTTCTGCTGCAGTATAATAGGCACATTAGAGAACATTTTGTTGAGATGTAAGCTCATTCTCTAATCTGTACTATTATCAGTTATTACACCACACCATATTATTTATTAATTGTGGAAATGACTATTACAAATTAATTTCAACTAAGTAGGCTGCAGTACACAGTGCTTCAGCAAAAGACATGGAACTCAGACCTGGGTTCATAGTAAAGCTATGCATTGCCACACCCAGATGTCACCACCTCATCTCCCTGTGCAATGTCTGCAATGTCTAAGAGTGTCACACAAAAGACAGAGCATGCTGAGCCTGTGTCCTGCCTACTTCCAAGGCTTCTGCACCTTGAAGCAGAGTCTTTTTCCTGATTCTTCTACTGGCATTATGAGGCATGACTGCCCCTTCCTTAGAGAATATGTTAACTTCCATGCTATATTTTATTGACAAAAGTAAAAGGGGTGGGACCTCCTACACTGCAATTCCTGCACCAGTTAGTAATTGCATATACAAATTTAATAAATATTGTATTGAAATTTTAGTGTTTATTTCTCATGTTTCTAACTTGTTTCTAATAATAATGTTGTATTTATTATTATTACTATGATTATTATGAGTAATATTAATAATAAATTGTATGACAGCAACTCAAATACATAAGGAAGAAATGTGGAGTCAACACTATTCAAACTGTTGAGAGGTTTGCTGTGGGACTAAGTGAGTAAGCTGGGGGACAAACTAGCTGTGGTGGGCTAGAAAGGAAAGATCACACAGGGACTGAAATGAAATATGTCTGTGTAGGATTTGCAGGTTATTATTTTTCTGCAGCATGGACTCCCCTTCTGCAGATTTTCCTATCTGATTTCTGCTAGATTGTTTAGCTGATATCAGAACATTTCAGGTGGCAGGAAAATAGAGTGATATCTGAAGTGTGCATCCCTTTGCTTTTTCTCCTAAGCCTTACCCTGAAGGCAATGGCAACACACCTCTGAAAGGTAGATACAAACTGCTGCTTTTATGTGGGCACACATCTCTCACAATCAGCAGAGATGTCTTAGCATGGGAAAACCATAGAGCTACAAGTCATTCAGCCTGTTTTTCCATTGGATAATTTGTATGAAAACACAGGATAAGTCCTTTAAAAGCTGAGATTTTAAACATCTACCCTCCCAGTCCTGTAGACAAATACAAAAATGTAGTTCAAAAGGAAACAAAAGACTCATCCTTGGAGAGACAAAAATATAGGGCACAATGAGGCACAGTCACAAAGTCCAAAAGCTACAGAAAATGAGTATAGATTAAACCATAGGAGAAATTTTACAGCACCCACAGGGCAGCTCAGAACAACATGATTATTTAAATAAATAAATAAATAAAAAGAGACACAAGTCAAAATAGCACAAATATTTTAAGAATCCATAGGCTTAAGTGATGTTCTGAGAGGTCTTCTGTCAGACCTATGTGACACTTAGGAACTGATTGTTTTGAATACCAGTTTAGATTTTTTCTGTTTTTTGTTTGTTTGTTTGTTTTTTACTTTTCCCACAGGTTTTATCATTGTAGGGGAGCACCCAGAGCCATGCAGTGTCATGGGGTAAGAGGGGTTCTTCATGCCAAGCATCTCCTGTTTCCCTCTCAGTCATGCCTTTGGCAGCCACATGTCCCTGCACATGTGCCTACAGCCCTGCTGTACTACCATGAATACAGCTGGGTTTCAGAAGGAACCTGGAGTCCTCCTCCTATCTGAGAGAATCTGCTGTTTGATCACTGTTGTGTGATTAATAAGTAATTTATTTGTTGCTTGGGAAGATCTGGGACTTTTCTTTTTACTAAATACTAAAATTGCCATATAGGATGGTCTCTGGGTGTGTGCACCTGGGGGGAAGCTGGCTGCTGGAAATCTTGATTACCATTGAACTCTGCAAATAATTTTGTCAAAAACTGGGAGATTTCAAAAAGTCAAAACATTTTATTCTGAAAACATGCAAGTAAAATGTTTTGACATTTTCAAAATGAAGTGTTTTGTTGAAACAATGGTGAAACATTTCATTTTGAGAAACAAATCCTTCTAACTTATTATTCTAAAATACCCTCTCCATTTAAAAACTGTCTCCATGAGAAGAATAGAGTCAGAAGAAGATTAAATATTCAGAACTGAAGGAAAATATTAAAAAAAAAAGTTTGACAAAAGCTTTTATTTTAATGTTTTTGTCTATTTTTCTTTTACAACCTTAAGAAATCTCCACAGCCCCCTTTTATCTTGACTGATTCCTGTTTGTTTGTCCATCCAGCTGCTGACATGAAATGCACTAGCAATCCAGTTTTGAGCTTTCACTGTTCTGCTTGTCCCTTATGTCAACTGTTTTCCTCTTGTTTCTGCTCTGCTACAAGCACTTCTGTTTCAGACCTTCTATGAAAGTGAACAACATGGTCCAAGCTCCCAAAGACACCAGTCTTTCACTAGCAAGAAACTCACTGCAGAATACTCATGAACAGAGAAATGGCCACAAGATTCTGTTACATTTATATATAATGCATGAAGACAAGTATTTTTTGTTACACATTTTTCATAGGATGATATGGCTTCTGTCTACCACATTCTACATGAAAATAAGGATATAACCTCATTTTATTCTTCTGGACATGCTGAAAAGGTACCTGTATTATAAGAATTTGAAATATGGTTGAAAATGTGTACCCAGCTAGGAGGTTACAGGCAATGTTTTTCAAATCTTATTTATTACCACTCCATTATTTTTGGACAGGCACAGTTAGTTGCCTATCTGGTCATTGCTCACAGTCGTAAACTGTTGATTATTCACCATCATCTGGTGATTAAAGACTTTTTAGTATTGGTCTCAATGTTTTAATTGTAATTTAAAATCTGCATGCAGACTGTTGCAATGCAGCTGCTTTACTGATTAGGTAAAGGGTTTCTTTCCATTCCTGTTACTTTCTGGAAAGCTCAAGTAGAAGCGTTTGGGCATGACTGCCAGAAATGTGCCAAGCCCAGTAATTTCTCAATCCCTGCAGGCAAAACTTTATTTTAATATATAAAGTACAGAAGGGTTGTAAATCACCTCTTCCCATCTCAAAACCAGAGGCCTGCCCTTGTATATGAAATAGCAAGTGAAGCTATCAGAGCTGTGCTGTAGCAGAGAATTTGAGTCTGATCTAGCAGATCTGCAGCACATACCTATATGATCTTTACAATGCTTGTTGCAGAGTACAAAAAAGCAAAAGTTCAAAAGTTGAAAAACATTGAATGTGGGGAGAATACGTGCCATGTTTGGACTGCAGGATGCATTTTGTGCACATCTGTGGAGGCTGCAACTTTTTATATATGCAGCACTCATCCTTGGCACATTCTAACACATAATAGCAGTAGAACAAGTGATCTGGCAGATGAGGCTGGACTGTGTTATCCTCTTCTCTCCCATTCAGTGACAAAAGGCCTGGATGTGGTTTGCCTGGGAGCTATCTACTCCAGGCATAGCAACAGCAGACTGCTGAAACAGCAGTCTGAGCAAAGTGAAACTGGCAGGTATCAGCCAAAACAAACCTTGCTATAATATTGTGTCACAAGACTGCCTTGTGAGAGTCCACTACTGTGGAAATCTGTCAAAATAAAATGGATTTTTCAGTGGGAAAAATCATCCAACAATTCATCCTTGACAATGAGGATGACTTGGTTACAGGTGATGAATATGTACAGAGTGGAAATTTTTATTATAACCACAATCTTTGGTTCCCCAGAAGAACAAGAAAGATAGAGAGCAGAAGATGTTCTGCCTTTTTTTTCTTTTCTTTTTTTTTCTTTTCTTTTCTTTTCTTTTCTTTTCTTTTCTTTTCTTTTCTTTTCTTTTCTTTTCTTTTCTTTTCTTTTCTTTTCTTTTCTTTTCTTTTCTTTTCTTTTCTTTTCTTTTCTTTTCTTTTCTTTTCTTTTCTTTTCTTTTCTTTTCTTTTCTTTTCTTTTCTTTTCTTTTCTTTTCTTTTCTTTTCTTTTCTTTTCTTTTCTTTTTTCTTCTTTTCTTTTCTTTTCTTTTCTTTTCTTTTCTTTTCTTTTCTTTTCTTTTCTTTTCTTTTCTTTTCTTTTCTTTTCTTTTCTTTTCTTTTCTTTTCTTTTCTTTTCTTTTCTTTTCTTTTCTTTTCTTTTCTTTTCTTTTCTTTTCTTTCTTCTTTCTTTTCTTTTCTTTCTTTTCTTTTCTTTTCTTTTCTTTTCTTTTCTTTTCTTTTCTTTTCTTTTCTTTTCTTTTCTTTTCTTTTCTTTTCTTTTCTTTTCTTTTCTTTTCTTTTCTTTTCTTTTCTTTTCTTTTCTTTTCTTTTCTTTTCTTTTCTTTTCTTTTCTTTTCTTTTCTTTTCTTTTCTTTTCTTTTCTTTTTTTTCTCTTCTTTTCTCTTCTTTTCTCTTCTTTTCTCTTCTTTTCC
>NC_137697.1:67016452-67194212 GCF_964034855.1 Anser brachyrhynchus | reverse complement strand
TACCCATGAATGACTTACAGGGAACAACAAATATATTTATAAACATGCTTGAGCTGTGTAATTTACAGGATATGTAGAGCACAGAACAGGTAAGGGATAGTAGCCACTTATACAAATGTATTTTTATTCTATTATGAAAGCACCAGATTTCACAACATGTGACTGAGATACACTTAAGAAACCATTAATAATGAAAACACTAACCTTCAAAAAGTGTACTTGCAGCAATTGATGATTTTCTCAAACTTTGTCAAAAATTGTGAATTATCATGTTACATGTTTCCTATTTGTAAGTTTATTAAATTCTTAAGGTCTAATTCCAAGGAACTAAGTTTTTAATGACTATTACTGCACTTAGGTTTTTAAGAGGTACCACAGGAGAAAACCAGTCCAACAACATGCAGTGTTACTGTAGTCTTGTCAACAGCAGTATAGAATATGATGATGGATTCACCAAAGGCAAAATTTCATCAGAAGCATTATTGCTACTGCTTTCCATTACTTCCTTCTCTAAGGAAGAGAAGGAAGAGAGAAAGAATTCGTTAGATAAGGAACTAATGGCAAGTAGTAGCAATAATGCTACTCTAATATAATTATAATAATAATATAATAATTATTAAATATAATAATATATTTAAATATATTTAATATATTTAATATTTAATATAATTACAAAATATGTAATAATATATAATAATCTAATAATAATATATTTAATAATAATGCTCAATGTAATTTTCTGTAAAATTAACTCTCCCCTATCAGTGAAACTTTTTGATGCTGGAAGGACACCAGAATATTTATGCTACAAATTGCTCCAAAATCTTTGGAGGACACCATACCTACGGACATAGCCATAATACCATATATATTTGTCACTCTATCTATCTGGCAGAAAACTGCAATATACCAACCCCCAATCTGGTTTCTGACCTTTAAGATTTTTTTATTAAATTTCATGTGTAAGTCCAACACTGAATCCTTAGTAGACAAAATATTTTTCTCTCAGTTTGGATTCCCATTCATTTACTACAGCACATCATAATCAGAATTGAAGGCAAAAAAAGTCAACAGCTACCTTTGCATAACTAGCAGTATCAGTCCCTGAACACACTCATCTAAATAGACCACATGAATATATTATGAATCATACCACCAAAAGGCAATATGTTTATATAATGGCGTCATAGCCTTGAAAAACTGCAAGTTATCTCAGGGGACTGTCCACACACACAACACCAAAAGTAGTATGTGAAGGTTCTAAAATATAGAGAGTGAAGATGTACAGCTTCCTCCTGTTTTCTCTCTGCAAACCGTGGTTCTTAAAAATAAATAAATAAAATCACTCTTTCTTTCTCATTTTTTCTTTAATTTTTTTGTCTGATAATGATATCTACCATATTCTGGATCTCATAATGCACAACTAGTCTATGGACAGCACAGACACATTCATACATGTATACACATAGGCATGGCCACATATAGAACACATTAAAACTTTGAAATTCAATGTGGTACTGGAGTTTCAGGTAGAAACTACTATAAGTTCTAGCTGCCTCAATGTACTTAAAAATAAGGTAGTTTAATGACCTATATAGGAGGGTCTTGTTGGCTTTGGCAGGTGAGAACTGTTCAAAGAGTCACAGAATCACAGAATGGTTGAGGTTGGAAGGGTCCTCCAGAGATCATCTAGTCCAACCCCCCTGTTCAAGCAGGGCCACCTAAAGCATGTTACACAGGATCTCAACCAGGCAGGTTTTTTTTATCTCCAAAGAAGGAGACTCCACAACCTCTCTGGGCAGCCTGTTCCAGTGCTCTGTCACCCAAACCTTAAAGAAGTTCTTTCTCACATGACGATGAAACCTCCTGTGGTTCAATTTATACCCATTACCCCTTGTCTTATCACTGGCCACCACTGAGAAGAGTTTGGCCCCATCCACTTTACATGCTCCCCTCAGATATTTATAGAGGTTGATAAGATCCCCTCTCAATCTTCTCTTCTCTAGGCTAAACAAGCCCAGCTCGCTTAGTCTTTCCTCATAGCACAGATGCTCTAATTCCTTAATCATCCTTGTGACTCTACGCTGGACCCTCTCTTGAAGTTCTACGACCCTCTTGTACTGGGGAGCCAAGAACTGTATACAATATTCCAGGTGTGGCCTCACCAGCGCCAAGTAGAGGGGGAGGATCACCTCTCTCAACCTGCTGTCCACACTCTTCTTGATGCAGGCTAGGATCCCATAGGCCTTCTTGGCCACAAGGGCACACTGCTGGCTTTTGGGCCACAACCCCCACGTCCCTCTCTGCAGAGCTGCTCTCCAGCAGGTCAGCCCTCAGCCTGTACTGGTGCCTTGGGGTTGGTAACTGTTGATAGCTTCTGTAGGCTTCCTAGGTCCTACAAAGGTCATTGATTTTCTCACACTGGTAATACTTAGTGTATTGGCACTGTCACGGCTGTGGAAGAGTCCTGTCCAATTATATTATCCCTGTGACTTCTCTAATTCACAGAATCACAGCATGGATGAGGTTGAAAAGGACCCATAAGGGCTCTCTGGTCCAATCCCCCTGCTCAAGCAGGGACACGCAGAACAGGGTGCCCAGGATCATGTCCAGGCACATCCTTTGAAGATGTCTAAGGAGGGAGACTTCGTAGCTTTGCTACTCAAACTGGGCCAGTGCTCCATCACTCGCACAGTAACGGGTGGATCTGCAGGATCATTCCACTGCAGAAATTCTGTTAAACTTCCCATGGCAAAGGCATGTGACTTAAAAATATAAAGATGGTTTTTAAATATGATTTCATCCAATATGTATAATGTTAGGGAGGAAATGAAGAAATATACACAAATGATACCAGCGAACAAATCTCACCAATTTGTTAGCTAGTAGCTTGCACCCATTATGGACATACTGGATCATGAAAATCAAACCTCAAAGTAAACATCTCTCCTTCCCTGGAAATGTCTTTGAGAAGGAGTAAAAAATTTCCTTTTCTTTAAAACTTTCACTACTAGAAAAGTTATTGCAAAAGAGAACAAAAGAACAAAACCATTATCCTACTGGGGAAGCTGGGTCAAATGCAGTAGGTGGTTTTCTATTTTAAGAAACTAATAATATACTTTACATTCCTGCAAAATAGTTCGAGGTCGAACCAAGCTAATGTAGTGTACCGTCATGCAAAATTAGATAAAAACATCAGCAGAGAAACAATACTAGACATGGCTATAATTATCTTTGACTCTAAAAGTTTTGAGAAGTCAGAGCTGACAGAACTTACACATTCATTTTTCTGTTACCAACTGGAAAAACAGCTAGAGGTGGAAATTATAAAAACAAGAAAAGAAAACAGCCAAGAAAACTTTAATCATTCTATTGCATTTCAAAGCAGAAAAGAAGAATGGGAGAAAAATAACTGAAATAAATGTTTGAAATGAAATTGAAATAAATATTTTTTCTGTTATATCAACAGATATTATTATATCAATTATTCCTATTCCAATAGGAAAAAAATGATATAAATCTAAATTAAGAAAAAATTACAAATGGAAAAAAATCAAACAAGAAAAAAAAAAAGAGACTGCACAGCTGAAGACAGGGCTTGAGTCTAAGCTTTAAGATTCAGTTTTAACAGAGGAAGTGACTCTTCTCCAGCCATTCCTTCTAAGGTGGGCAAAACCATTACAGATGATCTAAAGAATATATAATTTAAGAAATACCTGAATGACCTCTAAACACCTGCTTGAACAAAGCATCTTGATAGGTGTACTACATTCCTCCTTTTATGGGCATTGACATTCCTTCCCAAAATGGTAACTAACTCAGGTTTATCTGGTGGTAGATTTGAAACAACCAAAAAGCAACATATCTGCAGCTGGCATGCAATTAACCCATGAATTCTCTCACTGCTATATATTTGGAAGACTAAATCTTATATTGGTTGAAAATAACTGGGCAAATTCATAGACAGAAATCCCCAGCATGCAGTTAGGCACAAAACTCCATTTCTAGCTCAGTAAGACCCTGAGCTGGAAATTCTTAGTATATGAAAAGATTCTTGAGGATAGTATCTTTATGCTCTTACCATGCCCATATAGTTTTAAAAGTCTGCTACAATGAGTAAGAACATATTCCCAATTTAATGCAAATAAGCTGTTCTCAAACACTGAATTAGAAATGTGCACAATGGCCAGATTTCTCTTAGGGGTTGGTTCAAAGTCTGCAGTTGTGTTTAAATGACTTAGTTTTGCTTTTAGTTTCAAATATCTAGTTATCTATTATACTTACCCAAAATATTAAAATGACCTCCATATCACCCCCTTTTCTTAGAAGGGGAAAAAAGAAACAGAAAATTACATGGAATTGGCCATTACAAAAATTACTAGCAAGGAATTTTCATTTGATAGCTGTATTTTCCAACATGTTATCATTCTTTTTTGTTGACACTTTTCCCAGATTTTAATCTTGGGTCGTAATGTTACTCTGTCAGAAAAGGCTTATATTGTCCCAGCAGGTACAGTGGCAGAATGCAGAATCACATATGAGGGCAATTGTTGTGTTGAAAAATGTACCTTTGCTAGAAAAGGCATTTAGTTTGGTAGTCTGCCTGTCCATAAATCACCCTGTATGTGCTCAGGTCACTCAGAAAACAGATTGAAATCTCCTTTGCTTCTTTTATTTGAATAGTAGCATTTCCATTGCTGTTGTTGACTTGTACCAGTATTTCTAGCACAAGCACTTACTTTCAGTTAAGGGACTTATAACTCTGGTATTAATATTCAAGCAGGACTGAAGTCCAACATAAAAATGTGCTTGTTAAGATAATTACTTTCAACACCTCTGCATGTGAGAGTATATTGTTATACTAGCTATTCACAAAGAGCAGTAACCCAGTCCGTCTAAGATTCAAGCACACTTTGCTTGGTCCATATGCTAGATATAGTTCCAGCCATGACTGGCTTCTCAGAAGCATATTTCAAACCTTAAAGCCGATGAATAGTACAGTAGAGATGGCCTATTCTGTGTTCTCTTCCAAAAAAAAGAAGAAACTGAATTGAGCTGACTGGCACTGTTTTCAGTGTACGCCACAGAGTCATTAAGGACTGGTAAACTCATTCTTTTATAATCATTATTGCATAAACATTTTGTTTCAACAGGATCAGAACAATCACAAGGCTTAAACCATTCAGGAAACTGGAAAACATACAAAAAGATATAGACATTCTATGTAGTTCTCATGAGTGAGTTAGAGTAACTTGTAACTACTCCATAATAAACACCATTTTCTAACAAACTGTTTTCATTTTGATTCAGTCCTAATTCAGATTTGCTCTTTAAGGGGCTTTATTTCTCTTTTATAAGCAGAACAGAGAGATTAGCTTTGACAGCCACAATTAACTTTTTATTAAAAAGGAGTAATGTAAAAAGAACATGTGTGAGAGACTCTGGATATGTGTATAAATACAGTTGCATGCAGATATTAAACACATCTAAATAAACATTGAAGAGTCCCTTCTTTCATGGGTGCAACCAATGTGTCCCCACCTGAAATGTTATATCGTAAAGCTGATGACAGTTACAGTTTAAAAAGCAATCTTTGGTTATGATCAAACATGATATTGTAAATTAAATATTAGAAGCCCGTTTTGATCCATTGTGTACTTTCCTACCTTAAGTCTAGAAAGATAAACTTCATTTGCATTATCAAACTCAAACATTAAAGCCCCAAGCTAATAACATCATTTCCTCACAATAAAACACCGCTTCCATTAACTAAACAAAACTATAATCTGATCTTACAATTTATTTTTATTATTTTTATTTATAAACATCTCAAACTATCACAGGCTTCAGCCAGACCTTTGAAAAATTTCTCTAGTGCCTCCATTGTCTTTTTCTCTAAAAAGAAATGTGCCCTTATGCCATGTCCTCTCTGTCCCTTATATTAGACATAACATATTTGAGGTCTATATTCACTGAAATCAGTGACAAAGTCCTGGACTTGACCCAAGACTATATAGCTTTCAAGGGAAAATATGAGTAATCAAAGAATGCATCTTCGTATTTTAAAATCTCTATAGATTTCAAAAAGATCCAAGTAACACAATACATAATGCTTCACCAAATGTGCAGGCTATGGTATAATTATAGAACAGAAATGAAAATTCACATCTTAACGTGTATTTTCATTTATCTGAGTATATTTTGAATATGTTACAAAATTTTGCATCTCAGAAGAAAAAGCGTAATGAAATTATTTCAGCCCAGACTAAAAAATAAATAAAATAATAATAATAATAATAATATAGTTTCTGGGTGATGAGGAGGGATGTGGAAACAGCGTTTAGTTGAGATTTATGAACTCATTTGGGAGAAACTCCTTTTTGTGGTGTAACTGGACTTTGGCAACGACACAAATCCTTGTGGGCTTGCCTATAGGAAACCAACAAATTGAAGAACAATATCTCCCAGAATTTGCAACGCAACACACAAAGAGACAACAAAAACTTCCTGCTGCTCTTCAGACTGAGGAATCCAGCATCACTCTGTCAAACAATTAAAAGGGGAAAAAAAAAAAAGAGAGAGAGAGACAGAGAGAGGTCACTGCATTGTTATGCAGAGGTATGCACAGTAAATAATATCTGAAAGATAAGCTAGAATAATCTTGTAGCTACTTCCAACCCACCTGCCAGGGGCAACAGCACCTTGTAGACCAGGTTGCCAAGGGTCCCTTCCAACCTGGTCTTGAACACCTGCATCCACAGCTTCTCTAGGCAACCTGTTCCAGTGCTTCTCCACCCTTTGAACAAAGAATTTACACCTAACATCTACTCTAAATCTTCCCTCTTTTATTTTAGAACCATTCCCCCTTGCTCTATCACTATCTGCCTAACCAAAAAGTTGTTCTCCATCATTAGTCTGCCTTTAAGTACTGAAAGGCTGCAATGAGGTCTTCACATTGTAGCAGGTGACAAATTACTATCACACCATCATCACACATCATTGCCTGTCACATTCACATCCAAGGTCTTCCTCCTCAGGACTGCTCTGCAGACCAGTATGCTCAGCAAGTTCTTCTCCAAATACAGGACTTGAAGAAGAGAGAGAAGTAAGGGGAAAAGGAAAGCAGAATACTGCTTAGGAGGTTTTGTAAGGGGAAACAAAAGAGAGTTCAAAGACAAAATCATGCCAGTTTATTTTATAATGTTTTGCTGGAGAAAATTTTACTGTTTTCTTCAAAGAACAAAACTTTGAGCGAATTCAAAGCATGACTCTGGAGGCTGCCAGACCTTCCACCTTCCAGTAGACATTTAATGCACCTTGTGCAAGTCCCAGAGGTACAGATCATTAAAAGCTACTTAAGCAGATAACTCACCCTGAAACCTATATTGGGGCCAACTCTTCAGTGGAATTAAGAGTTTACACGACTTTGATGCTATTCCTCAGTAGACCTCAATGTACCTGCTATAAACTGCTATTAATAGCTTTTACTTAATTTGTAAGGGGTGAGTGCCAGGTTTTGAAAAAGTTTAAATAATAAAACAAAAATGGGAAGAGCAACTGTATATGATTATTTAATCCTATAAATCAATACTTTGTTTAAAAGAGTACATGCTTTGAAATATATTTAAGGATGTCACCTGTTTGAAATGAATTGAATCAAATCAGATGAATAAAGTTAGGCTGATGCTTACATAATTTCTGAATTAGAGTCTTGCAAGAATGACTCTTCTCTTGGAAAAATAAAAGGTTACTTAATTACTGAAATTTAAAATCCTGCCAAATTATACCGGCAGGTAATTTGAAGGTAAAAACAATTTGTCACCAGTTCTTTCTGTTTATCTTTCTCAACATATTAAAGACAGATGTGTTTTCACATAATTTCAAAATAACAAGTTGTCTGCTTCCTAACGCAGGCACTAACAAGAAAAACTGAGGTTATTATCAGAATATCACAGCCACACAACAGCAGATCACAACAAGTATGAAATAAGATACAATCAACTGCAAAGTCTGCAGGAGATCGGTGGGGAAAAAGATAAGTGACAGGGCTTGGGCTGGTTTCCAGAGCCAACAGTACAGATCAGCTGTCTCTGACCAGCCAAGTTTGATAAGCCTAGACAATCCCAGAGCTTTGCCAGACCTATCACTTGCTGCCTTTTGAGGACTGCTTTTTCTGTGCTTCTTTTGAATGAGAGAACACGGGAAATTTGCAAAAATAAACTAAAGTTCATTAAGCAGATATCTGGTTTGATAATTATAGCAACACTGTAGTCTACAGAGCTGTATTTTTAAAGGCATTTCAGTTCTGAGCTCTGCTGGAAGTCAGCTCTTCAAAAGGTCTTAAAAATCCTTGGGTACAAGGTGCCCACCACCTCTGTGGAAGCTGCTCCTCTTTATTGACAACTATTTCCAGACTACTTCTCTTATTCCTGTATTTATTTCCAACTTATTTACACTCCTCTCTTATGATTGATTAAGACCCTGTTTAAAATATTCTTGAGTCTTCATGAATAAACTATAAACACAGACCCTTAAATTATCACTAATATGACCTTTTCAATAAATATGCATTAATTATCTCAAAAACAATGGAGTCACATGGCAAATAGCTGCATATTCTTTCCTTAATGGGCTCCAGTGTTAG
The DNA here is from genome assembly GCF_964034855.1 of Anser brachyrhynchus. Classification (NCBI taxonomy): domain Eukaryota; kingdom Metazoa; phylum Chordata; class Aves; order Anseriformes; family Anatidae; genus Anser; species Anser brachyrhynchus. The sequence continues at coordinate 67,185,568 of NC_137697.1, read as the reverse complement.
GTTAGACTCAGGATATACTTACAACTGTATGTGTTGACATCTTAAGCCAAAGGGCAGCTGGCTATTTGATGATGAGACGACAGCTATCAGAATAATCAGCTCTGGCCAGAAAAAAAAAAAAAAAGCAACAGATTAATAAATGGTCTTTAAATCACAAAAGTGTTAAAGTGTTAAATAATAAAAAGCACAGAATAAAAGGAGCTTATCGTAGCTACTGTGGTATTCTTGCTTGTCCACGTTAACATGTTATTTAAGTTTTAGTATAACACTTGTCTACCTATCTTCCCTGGTGCAGCTCATTACATTTTTAAAAGATGCTTTCTCCAGGAGCTAATTGAGCTTTATCTATATGAGTGAGCTGGTATCTGTCACTGACAGCCCACAGAAGGCCATTTCTTCAATTGTTTGAAAAGACTAAAGAGTCAGACATGACAAACTGCAGCCTGGAATACCTGGCAGCAAGCCTATTAGTGCTGCAATACCAAAGATGCACAAATAAATTACTTACATAACATACACTCACTTCATTTCTGTCATGAGACTTGCTGTCCTGAAACAAAAGTAGAAGCTTTATTTTTTTTCACCATCACAGCTTGCCAGAGCCTTTGAAAGTTAAATATATTATTTATTCTATCTGAGACATAATTGCTAGCATTCTTACTCTGTTTTGTGAAGAGAGCTTCCTTTCCATTCCCTGTGTAATTTCCTCAGAACATGACCTTAGTCTCTCATAAGCCATACTTCATGTCGGCAGCTGTTTCATGTGGTATGCAGAATTGCAGAGCGGATGAAGAATCAGCCCAAACTGGTCTATTTCCTTTTGTAAGCATTGTTCCATTTCTGCCCCTGCAAGTACTGCCCTTAAGTTGCAGGGATGAGAGTGGGCTATCATCCAAAAATGACACAAAAGGGCTTAGGCAAGTGGTAGGGAAATACAAAGTCTTCTGTGTTGAGGCAACAAACAAAACCAGCCAGGCTGATACTGATACTGGCCAAGAACTGGTAAGTTGAGAGGTTTGTGGGGAAAAAAAAAAAAAATTATCCTCAGCAGCAATTGACAATTTACTGCTATATTCAAACTACACATATTCCACAGAACAGATAAAGCACAATCTGCATTTTGATACTGGTATGGTGGTTTCACTAAAGAAAAAGTAAGCCTTTTCCAAGATGCTCCATCAGTCATGGTAGAATGTGAGTCTCTATACACACCTGAAGCATCAGTCTGCAAACAAATGTCCGCAAGCATTAAGGATCAATTTTGGTCTTCTGAGGATAAGGAGACCTTAAAAGTAGTCAGTACTGACTGCTCTGAACTAGAAGACATCACTATTTTGTACAGCATTTAAATATAGGATCAGTTTCTGCTGAATTAATTCATGTGTCTTATGGCTTTGTTCAGGTAGGGCCAAATTGGCTTTTAGAGTCTTCAAAGTTTTTTGTAAAACATTGGCTAAACTCACAACATAACAAGATTTGCTACTTATGAAGCATTTGTAGATTTATTTTGCATGCTTTAAGACTTTTATCTCTCAACTTGTCAGTCCAGCATTTCACACAGCTATTCCTGGACCATTCAAAAAGCTAAAGCAAAGCAGCCCACAGAGTAGTGACTTAATCCACCTGAAATGTGCATACCTGGAGCTGGATCAGAAGGAGATCATTAGCTTGAAGCATGAATGTAACTTTATTCACCCATTTCTTTTTCTAATGAGATAAAGAATGAGTAAAATTCAAGAAGTATCCCTCTGCCATGCAGAATTTTAGAGAAGAAATACCCAAAAGCCTTACAGACACATTCAAATGAGCTGTGCAATGTCAAGTTATAGTATACCTTCTTTGTGGATCCATTTCCAGATTTGCCACCGACCTCCTTAATCTTCATGATCTTAAATCACTCACCTCTTGGCTTCCTACCTCAGATTTGATCATTAGCTTTTCAGTAACCAAACAGAAATTTCTGCTGCTCTTTAATCAGATTAGCATGCCCTGAACTTTTTAATGTCAGGCTTAGCAGCAATATTATTTTATTGATATGTGCTGAAAGGTAGCAGACAGAAGGGGGAAACTTGCTGTTAACACTTGTACAAAATCAAACCCCATGCCAGCTCTGGAACATAAATTAGAGCATATACTGCATCAAAATCCATCCAGGGTGAAACCCCTTTGGCATCAGTAAAGTTATGCCCATGCAAAATAGCAAGAAGACCAGGCATAACTCTTCTTGACTTTCCAATTTAACTATGAAAAAAAAGAAAACAAAACACGGTAGGTCTAGAGTGACAAGCTGTGCATCGGACCATACAGATCCAGTACAAAGAAGCGTTCAAGCTCATCTGTCACTAACGAACATGCAGGAACTCACACAGCATAATTAGCTGTCAGGTTACTCGCCCACCATAGTGCCTGCGAGGAAGTTGGTCTGACAAGAGAAAAAGCAGCTGTCTCGCTGAGAGCCGATGCCACCGATCTTCAGCAGCTCTATTTCAAACTCAAATTAGAGAGAAGGAAGCCTCGTCTCCCTGCCCACAGAACACAAGCAGTCCTGCTCTGCCCCTGCCGTTAGCAGGCACATTAGCTCTTGCACTTCGACTTGTGCACGAGGCTTCCAGTGCTGATGGTGAAATGGTAGCGAAGACATAAGAGTTTGTCATTCAGGTATTATGGACCACCTGAACGAGCAGAACCTTTTCTTTTGGTTCTTATCTCCTATATTTAGGGCCTAACTCAAGTTAAATCTCCTGTGAAATTCTAATAAATTCAAACAGCAGCACCTGAAAGAGGTCCAGGTCAGTTCTGCCATGTGAGGTAAGTTCTATATAATACTTAGGCGTTTATATCAAACACAGTAGGATCACATCTGGATATGTTTCTAAATGCTTCAGTGCAGAGCACTAGAAAAAAGGAACTGCAGTTGCTGTTGAATTCCAGTCTCTGCCAACCTAACCTGGGCACAGCACTTGCTGTGTTAGCCTTGTGGTGTGTGAAGCATGTTTGTTCATTATTTCCCATGGCTATATTAAGAAGGAACGAAGGGAGTCGCCAGGTGGCTGTAAGGACCTTGAGGCTCCCTGCCTGTTGCTGTCTCGGACGGAAAGTTGAGAGAACTTTGTGTAAATACTATAACTGCAAAATTGATAACCCACTGTCCTATCTTAAGACAAACCAACATGACCAGTTAAGGAGGGAAAAACACCACATACCAAGCAGAGGAAGACTACGGCCTTTATCCGTGCGACCACCAAAGGGACCGGAGACGACCCCCTAGCAACAGTCGACGCAGCCGCAGTACCAGGAAGGGGGGGCTAATTAATCCCGGAAGAACTCGGTGATATAATGGGACTGTGAAGGGGGGGGGGGGGGGCGCACGCCGTTTGGAGGAGCATGGACTCCCCGGCTGCCCAGCGCTGTTTTGCTTGTTGATCGCTTACTCAATAAACTAATTCTTTCTGGGTAAAAGAGTAATTTATAACAAGCCTCAGTTTCTCCTTATATTAAAAAGGAAAAGATGTCATTTGCTTATTTCAAATTGGCATGCTGGTCATGATTAAGATCCACGTATTTTGAGCTTCTCTGGCTTAATTTAAGGCCAACTCAGTGTCCTGAGTCAAAGCTGCTTGCTTGGAATAAGTAAGCTGCATAGTATTTGGTAATGCATACTACTCACCCTTTGCTAGCACTGCAGTTGTGGGGTGAAATGGATGATGTGCAATGTCTTGTCTTTAAAAATACAAGAATACAAGCAGGGCAGCACCAGGTGAAAGTCCCCAAATTTTGTGCCTTGCATGACATTACAGTTCAAGAAAATGTAAGATTAAACTCTGCTTTCCTACCTCTAGCAATCACACACAACAGGGATGTACAAATCTGACCATTACTGAAATTTAACCCATAGGTTTATCAGAAAAGGGCAGGTTTATAAGCTCAGTTGTGATTCTACACACATTTTTTCTAGACAAACAGAAATGTTTATTCTCATTATTACAGCAGATCATAGAATCATAGAATCATATAATGGCTCAGGCTGGAAGGGACATCAAAGATCATTTAGTTCCAACCACCCTGCCGTGGACAGGGATGCCACCCACTAGATCAGGTTGCATAGGACCCCATCCAACCTGGCCTTGAACACCTCCAGGGATGGGGCATCCACAACCTCCCTGGGCAACCTATGCCAGTGCCTCACCACCCTCTGAGTGAAAAATTTCCTCCTAACATCTAATCTAAATCCCCCCTCTTTTAGTTTAAAACCATTCCCCCTTGCCCTGACATTACCTGGTTGAGCAAAGAGTCACTCACCATCTTTTTTATAAGCCCCCTTCAAGTACTGAAAAGCTGCAATGAGGTGACCCCAGAGCCTTCTCTTCTGTAAACTGAACAGCCCCAGCTCTCTCAGCCTATCTTTGTAGGAGAGGTGAAAATAAATAGAAAACAAGGACATCAACCTTTGGGAACTTCATAGTATGTTCTTACTTCCCTTCTTTGCTCAAGCTTCAAATAATGCACAGGCTCAACATCACCTGTATTTATACTTCTAATCTGTACAATCTAATTTCCTTCTTGTCATTGTTTGCTTCTCAAAAAAAAAATTAAAGAGAAAAAGTTATTTTTTTTTCATATTTATTAGCTATACAGTCAGTTTTACATAGGGTCACATCTCTTCAGTTTAAGGCAGAGAAAGTATCATGCCCTTGGGGTGTGGTGAGCTATGAAGAAGTGTGACTAAACATTAAAAAAAAAATAAAAAATAAAGGCATTACGAAGGGCATTACAATAAAGAATATTAAAAAAAAAAAAAAAAGAATGTTAAAAGCAGACAGTGCTGTATGTGTCGCTAAGCTTTAAGTCGTGATGGTGTGACTTAACAAGGTCACAAACACTTTCAGCTGTGTCCCCCCACCCCCCAAACAAGCATCACATCTCTTTTATGCAAGCTCTGATACACTCTGTGTGCACTTAAATGAGAAAATACCAGAAAACAGAGACACCTCTCAGGTGACCAAGAGGTGAATTATGGTTGAAATGAGTAAGGAAATTGAAGGTGCTTGATTTTATAGCAAGTTATCTGGGCCAGTATAAATTCATGAAACTGCACAAAAACAAGATGGTCTCAGAGAATAAAAGTACTTAAGGGGCGTGTGTCATGAACTGCCTTTTCCATAGGTACAACTATGACAAGTAAATCTGAATATTCTCTCAGAACAACTTTTTTCCACATGGTTCAAAGAACTTTATCCATTTGAAACATATATTCCTATTTAAACCAACCCTTGATTAATATACTCAGCTCATAGAATAGTTATAATAAAACTTAAAGTCCTCTTGGAAAAGATTACAGTTCATTTAAAAACTGAGAGTCAAGTGAGACACATAAATGAATACTAGCTGAAGCAAAGGAGGAAACTGTTAATTTTTAAGATAAAACTAACCCTGATATTCTAGATAGATACTTTATAATTTTCTAATTTATTTTTAATTGAATTTTTAATTTGTTTGTAAGATATAACACTCTCTTACAAAACATTACTACTTTAGGTCCATGCAACTGATTTCTACTTGTGTTTATTATTTGCATGCTGAGTATGCATCACTGGGTTTGTGGTCAACACAAAATATGGATTGCCATACATCAAGCCATTTATACAATGAAACAGTTTCATTGTATGTTTAGTCAGATACAGTCAACAATGATTGCTGCTAAAGGGCAGACAACTGCTTGCAGTTACCTAGATAGCAACATCTGAAAAATTGCACTTTCTTCAAAATCTATTCATGGAGAAAAAAATGATCGAGCATAAGAGTTCCAGGTAGGAATGTAGGTAACTCTTTTTGAAGCTCATTTCTGTTAGAGGCTATTTCATCCATCTGTGTTATCACTACCCCGTCTTTTTGCTACCAAACACATAATTTATGTAACCAGGGCATTCTTGCTCAAAGTCACTTACCAAGCAGAACACAGAGGTTACTGATTCACAAAAATCATTTAATAGTACACATATACTTTATTGCTTTCCCAAACTGGCTTGCAAATAGAAACTGGGACACATTTTTCTCATCTGTGTTTGATCAGATGGCTATTAATTAGGGAAATTTCGATGAATCTAGTGACTCTTTGATGCCAGAATGGTCCTTTCGAACCCTGTAGGGTAGGGACAAATTAAATTTGTCAGCTTCACCATTCCAAACTGTCCTCACAGAGAATAGCAAGTGGACCAGCCTGACAAGCAAACATCTTGAAACTATTAGGTACTCACACCATCTTCTATAGACGGTATTTTAATCAAGTATTGCAGCTGACCCACTAAATGGAGAAAAGACTGAGAATGTAAGCATAAGTGAAACATTCATATCCTAGTACTTGTTTGGATGCTTATTTAAGCTAAAGAGAGGGGAAAAAAAAAAAAAAAAAAAAGAGCATCATTTGCCTAGATGGATTTGTCATTCTGCCCTTTGTAACTCTAAAGCAAGCATCCATCTGTCCCTAAAATCATTATTGTTTTGACTTCAAACTTGCTTCAGTTTTCTAAATGCATCTGTCTCTCTCACGTTGAAGTTAACTATAATGACAGCTGAAGTCACACCTTTCTGTTGTCTTCTGTCCAGAAAAAGCTTAAGAGTGTAAACATGATGATAAGAAGAGTTTCAAAGTAGAGTACAAATCCCATTAAATATCAACTGCTAAAGTATTTTGTCATGATTGCAGGGACCTGTAAAGTCAATCACATCATGTAAAGATGTGATTTTCCCACCAATACCCATTCCCTCAGTTTCCCCTCTCAAAACTGTACAAATAAATTCAAAAGAAAACCAAGCTGAGTAGAAGTTAACGTTACTGGGTTTTCATTAGTTTCATGAAAATTGGAGTAAATCTGTTCTCATTGCAAGAGAAGTAAATGTGGATAGATCAGTTAGGATCCCTTTAAAAGTAATCTTGCCATCCATCAGGAAACTGATTTTCTTCATGGTCTGATATCCAGTGCAATAATAAAACAAAGAAAACATTACAGTAGATGAGGCCAATAATCTACCTGTGGTAACATCACATCTCAGACAATTTATTCCCAAAATCTCATAGCCATTCAATGTAATATACATATATATATATACACACAAATATATGTATATATATACACTTATGCCATCACTCAGAGTAAATGAAAACATTCAGTTGTATTCTCTACACTTCTCCCTCTTCTATAATTGGACATTAAATACCAAATGCAGAAATAAACCTTTTTATCAGTCAGGCAACATAATGGATTGGGCAAACTTGTCAGAAATTTATTAAATCTCTGAATATCTTGTCATGATAAAACATGTCAGTGAAATCCAGCCAAATTCAGCAATAACATCAAAGATGTGGTTCCACAAGGTATTTAACGTGTGCCAATTATCAGAATTGTTTCCTGAAATTTAATGGTTCCATTACCACAAGCTCCTTTCCAGATATTTTTATATTAAGTTATTACTCTTTTAAAAACAATAAATCATTTCATTTCTGTTGCAAAAGACCTAGTGCTTCTTTCCTAGTCAATGCTAAGGAAAAGTCAAAATGTGAATTCTAGGATGGAATTTGTTTTCAAAGAACATCCTAAATTCAAAACTGCATTGTAATTTGTTTACAGTTTTTTGATGACAGTGTAAATTCACAATCTGAATTAATAAAACAAATAAACTGCATTAACTATGTTTTTCTCCAAGATGTCTAGTCACAGTTTGCAAGGCAGGAAATGAACTGATACTACTGAAACTGTAATTAAAATGTGACTTGTGTGCACCACAAGGTATTCCTTATGAAAAATAGGGAAGGAGGGAGGGAGGGAGGGAGGGAGGGAGAAGGAAGGAAGGAAGGAAGGAAGGAAGGAAGGAAGGAAGGAAGGAAGGAAGGAAGGAAGGAAGGAAGGAAGGAAGGAAGGAAGGAAGGAAGGAAGGAAGGAAGGAAGGAGGGAGGGAGGGAGGGAGGGAGGGAAAGAAGGAGGGAAGGAAGGAGGGAGGGAGGGAAGGAAGGAGGGAGGGAGGGAAGGAAGGAGGGAGGGAGGGAGGGAGATGAGACACACGGATGCTTTTGGAAATCTATACATAAATACTTTTAAAATTTGATTCTGCAGAATATTATGAGAGGAACAATGTGCAAACACAAGCAGAAAGACATCTGTAACTTTGACAACTCAGCAGGAATTTTCCTTTGTAGGAAACTTTCCAGTAATTATCACTATGGCATCACTAGGAGCATCTACTTCTCTGTGTTCTAATACCCAGAGGAAATTTCCAGCAGAATTCCCCAGTTAGCCCCTGCTTCATTGCAATTTCCGGAGTCGCTGCCCCTCCACAAACCTGGAAGGCACTGGCCCTCCTCACAAGGCAGCTTCCAGGAAGGGCAGAGGACAAAGCAGATACAGAGGAACAAAGTTTGGAAGAGCAAAAACGATTGATTTTGTGCCATTTCCATGGAAAAGGGTATAATTTTGGACTCAGCCTTCTGATCACCCACCACCATGCAGTTACTAAAGGGACAATTGCTGAGAGTCAACACTGACATCAGGATAAAAAGCCTTCAGCGGAGGGAGGATGACAATAAGGATCTCCATGGGCTCTGTTCAGGAGCTGTCAATAGGTAGACAAAGGGAGAGCAATTTGGAAGGATGAGAAAGCTTTGAGAAAAGCTCTGGGGTAAAAAATAAAAATTAAAAATAAAAATAAAAATAAAAATAAAAATAAAAATAAAAAATCTACTGACACTGAGGACTTTAGCAGCAGCAGACAGGGTTGAGACACAGCACAAGGATGTTGGAGGCACTGGGTAACAGACCAGAAAGTTCATATCCACCTTATCTGCAACATGAGGGGCAGCAAAGAAAGGAAGAAGCAGGTCAAGGCCAGTGCCTTGTAACACTCCGCTGGAAAAGAGCAAGACAGAAAACAGCATTAATTTTATTAATCATGGAAAACAAGCGGTGAGAGAAAGAGAATGTAAAACCAGGAGAGAGCAGCAGTGGTGAGCACAGCTCCTTGCTGCAGGCACTCAGAAAGCAGAGGGTGATTGATCATGTCAGAATGAGCACTGAGATCAAATGAGATGGATTGGAAGTTTCAACCAGGCAAACACAGCGCTGGAGATACCTGCCTCTTGCTCAGGGGTTACAAGAGGAACTGAGTGATGAATAGGGTCAATTCCAGCACTGACCCCTTGCAAGAACCACAGCAGAGGAGTGAGGTGATTGGCAGTGCTTAACACAGCTTCACTTACATTGTTTCCATTGTTACTTTTAATAATTTAAATTCCAACTAACAGGTCAGATCAAATATTAGTTTCTGAATTGAGCAATTGTATCCTCTCTGCATCTGTAAAGACAAAGCCATTTCCAAAGACTGCGTTCCCATCATACAGTTAACACCACTGAAAATTGCTCGGTCGATAGAACAGGTGATACTGCAGGGCTCAGCAGATAATTTTTACGATCATTGTTTCCCTCAGTTCCAGCATCATGAGGAAAGAGGAAGCAAAAAAATAACAATGGCAAAAAGCAGTCTTTGTAAATATAAATATTAGTAAACAATATATAATTATATATAATAATATATATGATATATATATATAATGTGTATATAATATATATAATAATATATAATAAATATTAGTAAAATTAGATAGTTGCTAAGGCCTTTTGTTCTGAATTGATGGAAAAAGGTTTCTGTGGCTAACTTTACTCCTGCAAGTGGACCTTACCTTCCCTAGCATAGTACAGACCAGTCTGTAGTATATATTACATGAATTATACATGTATTTTATAAATTAGATGACTATGGAACAAGGAAAAGTGCAAATACTACAGGAAGAATTGAAGTGGCTCAAGACAGGGACTACCCAACTGTCATGGTTATAAACATAAATAAAAATTTTAAAATAAATAAATAAACAAACAGATACATAAATAAATCCACACTTTAAAAGGCAAAATATCCCTCACCTTAAGAAGGAAAAAAGGAAGGAAACAAAACAGCATGGGATGCACTTCATCACAGGGGTACACAGTTTTCTCTCCTTTTCATGATTATTCATTTCTGTTGTGTTCACAATAACAAATGGTAGCACAGGAAAATTTGATAATTCCACTCTTCAACTGTTAACTGAGCAGAGTTTACAAGAAAGATCATGATGCACCCCACTTGGAAAAAAAAATGAAGAAAATCACACCATGGTAAATTATAACAAGTAAAAAAATTATTTGAATTTGATATGTTGGAACCAGCTGTGATAATACTACTACCAAAACAGTTGTTTTATTCCATGCTTCCCATATTATTTTATTTGTTCTTGAAATCCCACTGTATGGTACCTTATTCTGGCTCACAGTTAGCCAGCAAGATGCCAAGGGGTAAGAAAGATTCAATAGGAATGAGAATTAATTTCCTCATTTCATAACTACTTTTTAAGCAGATTTGATTGCTGATTTCATTTTGGACTTTCAGTTTGGGATTTGTCATAACCTGGTAACACTATAAGGACCTTTTTATTTAAATGTTTATTGTTCCCAATCTGCTCCTGATCATGAAATGAAATCAAAACCTACCATGAGATTCCATCACGGAGCAGAACACTGTGGGCTGTGCTGTGCCTGAAGTACTGACAACAGCAATACACAGCTGCACACATAGCGAGGTGCTGTGGAATCCTGTATGAAACAAAACATAATAAATAATGTTAATAATAAATTTATTTAAATGATATTTTTAAATCTGTATCCATTGCCTTTTTAAACAGAGATAGCTGGCACACTTATAAACACAAAGTGTTTCTAACATAAATTATAAAAAGTGTAAGAAAAGAGCAGCTATTCTATCAAAACTGACTTCATATCTTTTAACTGAGACTAAAAAATCACCTAAAACATACTGGTTTTTAGTTCAAATCTCGCTGTATTTTTATTGCTTTTTGCAACACAGAGGTGGTGTTGATCAGGATAAATTACTGTTCCTGTTGAAATTGACTGAGATAACAGGCTTCTGGGTCACATGCAAGAAACTTGAGCTCTTTTAATCATTTCACAGCCCCATTATCTTTTCTCAATACTGGTGTCCTGCCTAAATTTGAGCAGGGTAACAAGGAGCTACTTTCCCAATGTAATCCAGTTTGTCCTGCTAATAACTGATTCCCCATCCCAGCCGGTCACGCAGCACTGGTCTGAGATGCACAGCAGGATTCGCACTCCACCCCACCCACTTAGGTCTGAAAAGATTTATGTTGGCAGGCACATTCTGTGCATACAAAACGGTGTTGGCCCCTCCTGGTGTTTTCCCCACCATATGTGTGACCTGAAGTCCTAGCCAGTATTCAGAAAGTACCAGCTGCTCTGTCACTGTGACCAAGGTGCCTCTCATACACGTGTCTTCCCTGATTTTAGAGATTCCTAGTGTGTATGATGGGCCTCAGTCCCATGAAAGACTAGGCATACAACTATATCACCTAAATCACCAGGTTCCAGCCCACCAACGTTCCTGTACATAAATCACCCTATTCATCTGAGTTACTAGTCAGCAAAGATTGAGATGAAAAATGTGAACTTTACTGTCATAAGGGGGAAAAAAAAGAATAGTAATAACTCTCATAAACATATATACAGTAATATACAATTATATTTGCACCCTTATTTTATTGTTGCTAACATTATTGTGTGCCTAAGAAACATATAATAAGCATTTAAGCTTAAAAAATTCCAAGTAAAATCTTACCTAAATCTTTTGCCCACTAGAATTGCTTGATCCACCAAGTTGTACTGGAAATTTCATGAAGCACAAGTGAAGCACTGTTGCTTCTGGTATTAGATGGCCCTTGGAAGGGCAGAAATTTGCAAATGAAACTAACCAAATGCTTTCATATCTTCAAATTTCTGTGCAGAAAAGTATCACCACATGTAGCCAGACTCACTACTGTGCATTTAAAATTCACCCCAGCAAGTACCTGAGTGCTGCAAAGTTCAAGGTGTTTGGCTGCCACTCAGCTCTGCCTATGGGTGTAGTAAGACAGTCAGAAAGGACATGGCTCACTTAACCTTTACAAAACCTGTGCTGACAGTGAGGAGAAAGACAAGCAAAATTTTGCTCTTTTGGGTTACTGTTTTCTCAGGAGCCAGCAAATACAAACAATACTCAAATGGACTTTTTTTTTTTTGGGGGGGGGGGGGGGGGAGGATGCGGAGAACAAATTTAAAAAAAAAAAAAAAAAAAACGTGCTGAGTGACTATGCAAGCCCAGGTATCACTGAGACAAATCACACATATTCAGTACTAACTACTGCTTTCTTTGCCTGAGGGAGTATTTTTAATTGTTAGCAGACAATTTAAATGCCTGTGGTAATACACAGACCGTTTACTCCAAGAAGATGAAGGAATTCACGTTTTCAGGTTCCATTGACATAAAAGAAAAAAAATTTCCAAGCCCCTTTTCCCACACTTGTGGTACCAGAGAGTATTGTCCCTATTACTACCAGGAAAACCTGACATATACTCCATATGCAGAAATTCAGCATGAGCTTATGACACTTTTGTTGTTGTTGTTGTTTGGTCTTCCGGAGAGAAAGAATCTGTTTCCTTTGTTTTTAAATTACAATATTTGGAAGTCGACAACTACTCTTGTTTCAATCAGTCTTGGAATGGTCTTTCCACCCCAATGCCACATGCTGCCTTTCTTACTGCATGGGAAAATGAGGAGTAACCTAATGATCTTGCAAAATTTTGACACAGACAAAAGCACAATTGTCAGGTAGCTTTGGTGTTGGGTAGAACAATTTCACTTTTGTAGGCGTCTAGATAGTTCTGCAATGCCAATAATAACATGATAAAATATACATATGCATAATTTGTGCATGTTACCCCTTAATGCATACAAAACAATGTAAAATTGCCCTAAGGCTTGGAATCCTGATTGGGAACCAAAGTTATTTCTCATTTATTTCCAAGGGCATTTCAGCTCATGTTTTGTAATCTTTTGTGGCATTTCTTTCTGTCTCTGACAAATGTTTCCTTCATTGTCGAAAATAATTCAAGTTAACAAAGAAGCCAATGTACAGAGCTTTTGCAAATGCATGTATCTATGTAAAGTTGGGTTTAATCACTTATTGATTCATCCAGGTTCCTCTACGCTGCCTTCCAAAGCAGTTTTAATACCGAAAAGGAAAGAAAAATACCAAAGCTATGGCCCTAATGGCAAAGTCATTTGCAGTGATCAACTACCATTCACACGCTTTTGATGAAAAATGACTTATAAATGGTGATTTCATCAAGAAGATAAAGTACATATAGTTACATTTTGACATGCAGAAAAAATTGCAATGTGATTGTGGTTTTCATAATGCTTGCCCAAGTTTCTGAAAAAGACTTTCCAATTCCTTTTCTGCACAGCTTTATCCACATTCTGGATACATTTTGCACATTTAGAAATGCACTATACATATCTTCTTTGCTATCAAACAAAATATTTCTGTCAAGCCAAACACTGAAACTACTCTTAATGTTGCTCATTCTTGTTTACTAGCTAAATATATATATATATATATATATATATATATATATATATCACCAAGGTCATGGACAGCCACATACATTTAAAAATTAAGGAAAGAGGTAAACTGGGCTGACTTGTGCATCAGAGGCAGTTCTTAGCAATTTAGTTGCCAAAATTACACTAATTTACCTGAGAAGTGACTCTGCTCTGTGATTTCCTGAAACACTAAGGATTTAGAGGAATAAAACTTCTTTGATGTTAAAACTTGATGCTGTGTATTCTGCAACCAGAGAGAGATGTATGACTGCAGCACACTGCAGGATCAAACCTTCAGCTCTCCAGCCAGCCCTTGGATTAAAATTATCTCTCTAAAAGAAAAAGTGAGAATTTTGAACTGAATATCTTTTGAGCATGCAAATGACTGCCATTTCCAGGAGGATATCTGAAATCCAAAATAATACACAATTTTCTCACTATTCAATAAAATCCCTGGAAATGAACTGGTTACTTGCCAGTTATCATCTAATTCTACAGTAAGTATATGTGATCCTGTCAGCCATGCTGAAGGGAAATGAGGCAGCTTTGAGGAAAGCACACGAGATGGAGGAAAGGGAGAGAGGCATCCAGGAGATGAATGATATGACAGCTCTGTCCAGCACACTAGAGCACAGTGGGATTTTTGAAAACCTTTATTACTGTAGGCAAAGTCAGTTCAGACACTTTGAACATTTTGCACATAAGGAAAGGTCAGTCTGCACCCAAACAAGCAAAAATGATGAAGAAATGACCTTCACTTAGCAGCAACTCCAAAGAATGTAGGCACGACATTAAAAACTTAAATCTTTGTCGATTTTCACTATGTTTTTAAGAGACTGACAAGGAAGAACAGAAGGATAAAACTGCAGTTCAGTGCTAGTACTCACTTTATTTCTAACCATGGTGGTTGAGGTGAAGAGTATGACCTCTCTCCAAGAATACACCACAGGAATGAGGAAATTTGACATCAAGGCCCAGTTTTGTGACAGGCATTCAGAGTGAACTTTAAGTCATTAAAACTCTTCATAGTTTATTCTTTAATTAGCAAGATGGCTAGTATTTCCATTGCATATACTATTTAAATACTGTGATTGGTGTAGGGCTATCACTTTTGAGGCCTGTTCTCACCTGAGACTATATGGTGCAACTACAGAACAAAAAAGCCCCCTCTGCAAGATGGCCTGCACATGGGGCAAGGAACTCCAAGAACAGGGTCTCAGACAAACACAAGAACATGGGCATTGTCTGCTCTTATACAGACACCTAACCAGCTCTCTGTGACTTCAAAGCACACAGAAAGTACTTTTTGGAAATTGTGATGACTGGCATTAAACGTATTTTACTCTCTTAGTGAGGCTCTGAACAATATCTTATTTTGGGGGAAGAGAGGGGGAAGGTGAGTGACATCAAGATACGCATCAGATTTGTATTAAAAAGAAATAGAAAGAGGGAAAGCAAGAGAAACAAAGAGAAATAAGAATGAAATATTTGCTGACTGTGTCCTTAAATTTAATTATCAGGTGGTGAGCATTCATTTATTAAAAATAAATAAATGAACCAAAGAAACCTTCACCAGTGTAATAGCTGGACCTCAGAACATCACAAAGCTTCTGCTGCCTTTCTTCAAAAACAATAGATAATTCATAAACATGCAAGGACTGATAGTAATTTAGCAGACCACATCTGGCATGGGTGTCACAGCTCAATCCTGCAGAGACTGGATTGTAAATCTTAAAGCTGTGACATGCCTTAGGGAGCCACTACGGTTGTGTCATGAAATAAATAAAAGAAAAACTGTTGCCAGAAGAAAGTGCTTCAGATGATGTTCAGGATGTTTCCTCCTCTTCATTCTTCCAAGTCTGGAGAAGGGAAGGCTCTCTTTCTTTGAGAGAGATACTTGTTTATGGACGATAATTTTATGAACAACATTGTAATACAGGCATGGAACCAGAATGGCATAAGTGCCCAGTAGCTAAGGAAATAATTCACTGCTGTCTTGTTGGCCAGTATTTACCTTTCATGAAAACTATTTAACTTCAATTGCTTTAAAGTTAAGAAAAACTGCATTAACATGAAAGATGAAAATAATTTTTTTTTTACCCTGACATTAAACTCTTTAGAGATAAGTCCAGATAAAAAGAATGTTAGACCTAAAAATACAAATCTGAATATTCTAAGTACTCTGAAATAAATACAAAATTTAAAAAATCTTGGGTATCTAAGGATGAATTGCTCCCATACCACATAATTCATTCTTGAATGTCTGAGAGGGAGAACAATCCACTTTATCCAACATTTTGACATAACACCAAAGTAACCTGCTTCAACATCATGGCTTGAACAGCTGCATAAAAAAATCATGAAAACACAGCAGAAAAGATGTGTTTTCATGAGTAAAGAGATGCTTAAAACAGGAGTGGAACCTGTGCTAGAAGAAAAGATCTTGCGCATAAGTCACGGTTTTCCAGCTTCCTAAAGACTTCCTTGACAAATCATCATCCTGCTTTAAGCATCTTTTCCACATCCATGAAATGCATAAACCTTCCTTGCTGCCACTATTTGTCTTGTGTCTATAAACTTTTCCAGGCATAGCCTAGCTTTTTTTGTGTAGTTCTGGAGAAGTTCAAGAAGTCTCGAGTCATTGCATCCTATTGCATAGCTGTTGGAAAAAAAGTGTTGCTCTTTTCACAAGCAAACCATCATGTTTTTCTGTAGGTCTTCATGACAGCACAGAAAGGTACCTGGTGGACACTTCAAGAATATTGCGAAGCAGTTCCTGAACAGTGGTTGCTCTAAAAAAGGATAAATGGTGAGATGGAAGAATGCCAATGTGGTAGAAGAGGGGGCTGGAGATTACTGCAAGGTTGTGAAATCCCCAGCAGTATACTAGAGCCTAAAGTCCGTTATTGACTAAAAATCCAATCCAACTTATATGGATCAGCAGCAGAATTTAAAGGAAAACGAATAGATCACCTTCACCACAACAGGTGCCAGCAGCAATGTTCTGCTGAAAGCATCGTATCTCCATGCCTTACTGGTATCTGTGCTCATTAGGCTACCCACTTTTCTGTGTCTTGTTACCTAGATACTGTAGGAAAATAAGTGTTTCATAATCAGACATTTTCAGCGCTCGTACAGAAAGTGTGCTTGTGCAGAGTCACTGAACTAGATTGTATAAATAAATAAAGTAACAATCTGTTGTCTACTTATGGATAAATAACATTTATTTACAGCACAGTCTGACTTTAATTCAGGAAGACATTCAAACAGCATACTTAGGCAGTTCATATTTATTTCTTCTACTTTCCGCCAGCTCTGCATCACAAAATTGACACCATTTCTGTGACATCCAAAAATCCTCCAAAACTACCATTTACATTCTAGGAGGTGGAGGCTGAAGGGCTAGCTTGTTTTATCACAGTAACAGTAGAGAAGATAGAAGGAATATATGAGATGGAGAAGGTCTGTGCTGACAAGTTTAACACTCATCATAATCCACAACAAATGTTACTAACCAGTCTCAACTGGTGAGCAACATGCTACAGTACTTTCATGGTGCCTTAAGCACCCTGGATCTTTTTCTTTTTTTTTTTTTTCTTTTTTTTTTTTTCCTGACTTCATGCTAACAGTCCAGCTCTGGAAATCTCTGGTTTTTTTTAATGGTCTTACTCTTTCAAAAATTACCAGGCTCCTCCTGGAGCTGTCATTTCAAGCTAATGAATTCTCCAGAGCTGCTGGGATTTTTCTCTCTCTACCAGCCATCAACCCAACAGGGTTCTCTAAACTGCAGGGGGCTCCTGACACTTTACTTTGTGTCAGACGGTGTCATATTCAGATATGACTCATCCAAACCAGAGGACCACCCTAAGACACAAGCAGAACCATACTTGCAGAACAGGGAAATTCATCCATCTGATGTCTTAAGACCCTGTCCTTGGATGGTCCATAGTCAGTAATGCAAAAAAGATTGCCACCATTGCAGTTAGTAATGATTACTACTGCCAACGCAATTATTGTGCAGAGATTCACAAGATAATTATCTATATTAGAAATGAAAAATAAATTAGACCATAGTTAGGAAGCAACAATAAATCCTTGCTGCTACGCACCACCTGTTTGACACATGAGCATTTGTAGAAGCTTCCTAACCTGTTCACAACCATATTGATCATGGCAAATTTTACAGCTGGTTCTTGGGATTTAAGCAAGTCTTCATTTCTCTCTGCTTTGACAGGATGGTGATGCCTGTACAGTGGTGTGAATGAAAGCTGAAGAATGAAGTAGAAAATGGGGAAACCTCCTTCAGCACAAAGCGAAGGGATGTGGAGATAGTTCCTCAAAAGGATTCCTCCTCTAGCAACTTGACGCTTCCACACCAACACGATCATTGCAAAGACCTGGAAAATCTACCATGGATTTGGGGGAAAGGGGGAGGGGGAGGGGTATCTTTCAGAAATGCAGCAAGTACAGAAATCATACAATAAGGGTAGGAGGTGAAAAAGAGAATAGCAAGTACATACAAACACATTTCAGCTATATAATGGGGCACATCTATTCATCACTTGATTCAATGTCACACATAGGAAAGTAGTGCTGCTTTTAGGAGCAGCAATTCATTGAAGGATATGGGACCTTCCTTGCTCCACCATGAAAGCTCTTTTTGGTCATTATTTCTACAACAGGTGGCTTTATTTCAAGTTTTGATATGCAGAAGAGATCATCATTACACAAGGAAGGGGTCATGCACAATCTTGGCCTCTACTACTTTAGTGCTAAATACTAGGAGGAAAAGCATCTCTTCCACAGCACAGACAAGTTTCATCACAAAGGAATCACAGGACCAAGCCACAAGCAGTTTGCTAACAAAGCTACAGGCTGGGAGGAAACTAAGTGAGTAGCAAAGAACTAACAATGTGTGGTGGTTTTACTCTGCTGGGCAGCTGTGCTCCACCGCAACTGCTCTCTCACGCCCCCTCTTCAAAGGGAAAGGGGGAGAAAATACAATGAAAAGGACTCAAGGGTTGAGATAAGGACAGAAGGATCACTCAACAAATATCATCATGGGAAAAACAGATTAAGCATAGGGAGATTAATGTAATTTATTAAGTATTACTAACAAGTTAGAGCAGTGAGAAACTAAAAGCAAACTAAAAACACCTTCCCCCCAACCACCATCTTCTACGTCCTCCCCTTAACAGCACAGGGGAACAGGGAATGGGGGCTGCGGTCAGTCAGCCCCTTCACGGTCACTCTCTGCCCCTGCTCCACGTGGGGTCCCTCCCACGGGATGCCGTCCTTCCCGAACTGAGCCTGCGGGGGCTGCCCACAGGCAGCAGCTCTTCAGGAACTGCTCCCACATGGCTCCGTACCACGGGGTCCATCCATCCCCCAGGAGCAAACTGCTCCAGCACGGGTCCCCCACGGGCGGCAGCTCCCCCCAGACCCCCTGCTCCTGCGTGGGCTCCTCTCCACGGGCTGCAGCTCCGGCCCGGGGCCTGCTCCTGCGGGGGCTCTCCATGGGCCGCAGCCTCCTCCAGGCCACATCCACCTGCTCCACCGGGGGCTCCTCCACAGGCTGCAGCGTGGAGATCTGCTCCGTGTGGGACCCATGGGCTGCAGGGGGACAGCCTGCTCCACCAGGGGCCTCTCCACAGGCCGCAGGGGAACTGCTGCTGCGTGCCTGGAGCACCTCCTGCCCTCCTGCTGCACTGCCCTTGGGGGCTGCAGGGCTGGCTCTCACTCCTCACTCTCCCAGCTGCTGTTGTGCAGCAGTTTTTTTTCCCTTTCTTAAATCTACTCTCCCAGAGGCACAAACAAAATCACTTGTTGGCTTGGCTCTGGCCAGCAGCGGGTCACAGAATCACAGAATTGTAGGAGTTGGAAGGGACCTCGAAACATCATCGGGTCCAACACCCCTGCCAAAGCAGGTTCCTTAGAGCAGGCTGCCCAGGTAGGCGTCCAGACGGGCCTTGAATATCTCCAGAGAAGGAGACTCCGAAACCTCCCTGGGCAGCCTGATCCAGTGCTCTGTCACCCTCACCGTGAAGAAGTTCTTTTTCATGTTGGCGCGGAACTTCCTGTGCTCCATCTTGCGGCCATTGCCCCTTGTCCTGTCCCCACAAACCACTGAGAAGAGGTTGGCCAAATCCCTCGGTCTCCCACACCTCAGGTATTTATACACATTGATGAAATCCCCTCTCAGTCTCCTTTTCTCCAGGCTGAACAGATCCAGGTCCCTCAGCCTTTCTTCATAGGGAAGATGCTCCAGGCCCCATATCGTCTTTGGGGCCCTCCGCTGGACTCTTTCCAGGAGATCTCTGTCTTTTTTGTACCAGGGAGCCCAGAACTGGACACAGTACTCCAGGGGAGGCCTGACCAGGGCAGAGTAGAGGGGGAGGATCACCTCCCTTGCCCTGCTGGCCACGCTCTTTTTAATGCACGCCAGGATCCCACTGGCCCTCTTGGCCACCAGGGCACACTGCTGGCTCATGGTCAACCTGGCGTCCACCAGGACCTTCTCCTCAGAAATCCTCTCCAGCAAGTCGTCCCCCAGCCTGTACTGATACATCCGGTTGTTCCTTCCCAGATGCAGGACTCTACACTTGCTGTTATTAAACCTCATTTGGTTTCTTCCCGCCCATCTCTCCAGCCAGTCCAGGTCTCGCTGAATGGCAGCACAGCCTTCTGGTCAGCCACTCCTCCCAGCTTTGTGTCACTGGCGTACTTGCTGAGGGCAGACGCTATTCCCTCATCAAGGTCGTCAATGAAGATGTTGAGCAAGACCGGACCCAGCACCGACCCCTGGGGAACACCGCTAGTCACAGGTCTCCAGCCGGACTCTGCGCCGCCGACCACCACCCTCTGAGCTCGGCCAGTTGGTCAGTTCTCAACCCCCCTTACTGTCCACTCCTCTATCCCACACTTCCTCAGCTTTGCTAGCAGGATGTCATGGGAGACAGTAACGAAAGCCTTGCTAAAGTCAAGGTAGATGACAACGACTGCTCTCCCCCCATCTATCCAGCTGGTGATGCCATCATAGAAGGCAACAAGGTTGGTCCAGCATGACTTCCCCTTGGTGAATCCATGCTGACTACTCCTCATAACCTTCTTCTCTTCCAATTGCTTGGAGATGGCATCCAGAACAAGCTGTTCCAACACCTTTCCAGAGACAGAGGTGAGACTGACTGGCCTGTAGTTTCCCGGATCCTCCTTCTTGCCCTTCTTGAAGACCAGAGTGACATTGGCTATCCCCCAGTCTTCAGGCACCTCACCTGTTCTCCAGGACCTTTCAAAGATGATAGAGAGCAGTTCAGCTGTCACCTCTGCCAACTCCCTTAGCACATGTGGATGCATCCCATCGGGATCCATGGATTTGTGTGCGTTGAGCCCACTCAGACACTCCCGAACCACTCTTGTCAACCAGGGAGGAGCCCTCCATTTCCCAGACCCTTTATCCTCCCTCCAGGATCAAGGAGTCCCGGGGGGGGAGTCCTTGAAGCAAAGACTGAAGCAAAGAAAGCATTCAGTATCTCCGCCTTCTCGGCATCTCCCATTACCAGGACAGCCCCCTTGTTCAGAAAGGGACCCACATTATCCCTATTCTTCCTTTTACTGTTTACATACTTAAAAAAAAAACTTCTTATCCTTTATCTCTTTTGCAAGCCTCATCTCTAGGTGGGCTTTAGCCTTCCTCGTCGTGTCCCTGCAGGCCCTGACAACACTTCTATACTCCTCCCAAGAGGACAGGCGCTTTTTCCACATTTCACAGACCTTCCACTTCCTTTTGATCTTATTGATGAGCTCCTTAATCATCCACGCAGGTTTCCTGCCCCCCTTCCCCGATTTCCTACTCTTAGGGATGCACCAATCCTGATCTTGGAAGAAGTGCTGTTTAAATGTTGCTCAGCTCTCACAAGCACCCTTGCCTTCTAGCAACCTAGCCCATGAGATAGCCCCAAGCAGGTCCCAGAAGAGGTCAAAATTGGCTCTCCAAAAGTCCAGGGCAGCAATCCTGCTTTTAGCCTTACTTCTTCCACCAAGTTCCATCTTGAACTCCACCATCTCATGGTCGCTGCATCCCAAGCTGCCCCCAACCTTCACGTCCCTAACAAGCCCATCCCTGTTGGTAAGGACAAGGTCCAGAAGCACTCCCTGCCTCATCAGCTCCTCCGCCACCTGTGTCAGAAAATTATCTTCGACGCATTGTAGGAACCGTTTGGACTGCGCGTGCCTGGCCGAGTTGCTTACCCAACAGATGTCTGGATAATTGAAGGCCCCCATGAGAACCAGTGCCCGGGATCATGAGGCTACTTCCAGTTGCTTGCAGAAGGCCTCATCGACCTCCTCCTCCTCCTCCTGATCTGGTGACCTGTAGTACACCCCCACAACAGTGTCCCCCATACCAGCCCACCCCTTAATTCTCACCCACAAGCTCTCCACTTGTACTTCACCCTCCCCCAGGAGGAGCTGAGTACACTCTAATTGCTCCCTCACATAAAGGGCAACCCCACCCCCTCACTTCCCCAGCCTGTCCTTCCTAAATAGGACATACCCCTCCATGACAGCGTTCCAGTCATGTGAGCTGTCCCACCATGTCTCTGTGATCGCAAGAAGATCGTGGCCCTGCAACCAAACACAGATCTTGAGCTCTCGGGTCCCTGTTGGAGCAGCTGGAGCTGGCTCTTTTAGCTAACATGGGGCAGCTTCTGGACTTTTCTCACAGAGGCCATCCCTGCAGTCCCCTGCTACCAAAACCGTGCCACACAAACCCAATACACAATGTTAACAAAAATAGCTGCAAATGGCCAACCTATACAAAGACAATGGCACCACCAGCAGCTGGACTTTTGCATACTCCAAATCTATTATTGCAGTAGCAGTAGGTGTCATACTAGGAAATTCCATTAGTTAGGGAAAGGCTGCAAAAGAGTAATTAATGAAGCATTTGCACCATGGAAAGGCAAAGCAGCATTATCAGGAATAGAAAACCAATTCAATTTCAAATGCAAGGAGGCTTATGAACAGGATGAAACTGCAAGTTAATCAATTGTTTATGCATGACCTTACAAACGAATTAACATTGGCCTTTCAAAAAATGAAGATCCTTATAGTAGAGTTGTTTCAGGAGCCCATGGAGGTAATATATCAGGTGCAAATATACATTGTTTAATCTTTATTAAAAGATTCCTTTTATTGTTTAAAATAGTGCTTTTACACTTAAAGACAAGGCTCTACCATAACCATTTTATTGTTTCACTCAATAGGAAAACAATATCCTTATCTAAACACAAGACATAATTCAGGTGAGTTCCAGTTGGAAATCTTACTTCTTGCTCCCAAGATAAGCCCATTAAATTCAGGATCTTTTCATGCTCCCCATGAAAAATACTATAAAGAGACCACTGCTGTTGTATGTTCAGAAACACTGGTCTGGGCATCCAGCTGATAGTGATAGTGTCTCCCATGACACAAACTCCAGGAAGAAATTGAGTCCTTGTTCCCCATAGTAATAAGAATTTTTGAATAGTGGAAATTGATTTGGCCAGACTGTGCAAGAATCATTGAAAGAAAGACAGCAGACATACACATTAGATGCTACTAAGAAAAGAAAAAAAAAAAAGAACACCTCTCAGTAAAACACTGTCTTTTTAGATTCTAGGTCTGCAAAGTACTAATAATACTAATTTCTTTAAGTTGATAAAAACATGAAAATAAAATTAGAAAAAGCCACTTTTTGTTCACAAAGCCTCTCAACTTAGGCCATGAATCATAAAGAACTCATTCATACAAGCCCGACTAAAGCGATCAACCCACTTAGCACCAGCTCCTTACCAACTGTTAAGAGCAAGGCCTGAGAGGACCCCCTGCATAGCTTTAGATGACCCAGGGAAAGCCTTTTGGGGAAAGGAAAAGACAGAGGCAGCTCTTTTGGATGTTTTAGAAAACAAACCATTTTGTAGATGTGAACTGTGATGACAGAGTCACCATTATTCCTGTCTACCATATCTACAAGGATATGCACAGAATGACCCAGGGAAGAAGGACACAAGATATATGGAGGTATATGATCAAGATGCAGATATGGGGACTATGCTTGCCATGTAAGAAAAAGAACAAATTATGCTAGGATAGACTCAGTTTTTAACCACTTTTCTAAGCCTGTCTGTGCTGGCAGAAATCCCAGTAAGATTTTAAATTACAAAGTCAGCGATGGCCTTTCTTGTCTATCAGATGCTTTTAAGGTCTGAATGTGCAATTGAATATGCAACTAATAAATAATTAATTTTGGAAAATTTGGTTTTAGTTTTAGTTAAGAGCACACAATACACTAGGGGCATGAACATCAGACAGAGAGCCCCACAAATTTACATCACAGAATCACAGAATGGCTGAGGTTGGAAGGAACCTCTGAAGATCATCTAGTCCAACCCACTTGCCAAGCAGGATCACCTAGAGCACATTGCACAGGATGGCTTCCAGACAGATTTTTAATATCTCCAGAGAAGGAGACTCCACAGCCTCTCTGGGCAAATATCTTTGTCAGCCTTAGTAATCATTTAATTTGCCTGCCTCTTTCTCTTCAGCTGTTCTTGTGATTACAGTTACTTACTCCTTACAGTTACTTACTCCTTCAATGTCATTCTTATTAATAACTTTAAATATTAAATTGTGTGAATATATTGCATACTTTTATCATATGAGATGACTAATAAACTCACATATTATTTAAAAAAAAATTAAGCATATAGAGTTGAAACCTCACATAACATGTAGCAATGTGTATGTGCTGTAAAAACTGCCGTGAGTCCAGAAATATTTCTTTTGACATAAAAAGGTCAAAATAAGCAGATCCTTCCTTGCAGGGCCCAAGATAGATTTGCATTTCAGAGCCTGTATGTTCTTAGCATTTAGTAGTAAATGATGTTGTAGCTACAACAACGTTTTTATTAGTTTGTAGCAAATTATAACAGCCCACAAGAAGGGTGAAGAATATACCAGCCCTCCCTTCTAAAATCAGCCACAACAGACACAAAAGACAATGCAGAAATAAAGGTATATTAGACTGAAGAATCTGATAAAAACCCTGGACCAAAAAAAAAAAATAATTAATTACCGACAATTACAAATACAAGGTGTACCTGTAGTTTTAGAAAAATGGAGGGCTTACTAATATTTCTAAGAAATATTACGTAAACCTGAGATGGAAGATGTACCACAGTGAGCAAGTATTGAAGGAAAGAATGAAGGTTGTATAATAAGTCTTCCTCATTTCTGAACTTCTAAATGCAAAAACTAGGCAACTTAGCATTTCCTTAATAAATTTTTTCATCACAGATGCACAATATATGTACTTAAATAGGATTATAACATAGGTTTCTGACACCAAAAATTAACATACAGTATGCTTTCCAGTCATTTTTCTCCCTTAATAGAGAGTACTATCTTGCCATGATTGGTATCATTTCCACTGACCTCTTTTTTTTTTTTTTTCAGTATGATTGCTTCACTGGGAACTTGCCATGTTATGTTGATGAAGAAAAGAAATGCTTCACATAAGAAAGATGGGTCATTTGAAAAGATAATACAGGCATCTTTTTCTTCAGGCTGAAGACAAAGGTCCCTGTTTTATCCAAAATGCCCATATGCTTTTTCCACAAATCACATATAGTATAGATTAGACATCACAACCTGCTTATGTGTTGTAAAACTGAAGCTGTGGTTTTCTTTTCTTTGCTTGTTCTTTATGATTCAAAAGAGATACTGCACAGAATGGTTTTCCTCTTGTTTTGTTTTGTTTCTTTCCTTTTTGTTTTGTCCTGGCTGTCCAAAAAAATTCAAGACTTGACAACAAGAAACTTTCCTTCCAAAACCACATTTTTCTTGCTGAAATAAAAGCAAGATTTCTATCAGACATTCCTGGCAAATATTAACAGAAAATTAGGCTAGGATTAATGACTTGGTTTTCTTTTATATATATATATATATATATAATTTTTTTTTTTTGGGGGGGGGGGTAAACTAATATGTGAAGAAATTACTTCTAACACCACACAGGTATCTAATTTGTTTTTGTTTTTGCTCAACTACAATGTGCTCCTCCACCTCCCACCCTACAAGAGAAGAAACTTTAGCATAAGGGAAAGTAATTAATTTCCACTTCAATTAGCAAGTAAAGCATTTCAGATGAGGAAGCTGAGATCTTGTTCCCTTGAATCCACAGTTGTTTTACAAGGATCATATTTTCACAAATCACAAGAAAAAATATAAGCCAGAGTATCTCGTTTCCAAATATCCCCTGAAATCACAATCACCCTCATCTGCAGAACTGAACTATCAGCATTGCTGAGTATATATTGTAATTTTAAGACTATGCTTACACACACTGAGAGAAAGACACAGTAGAAAGTATGCACACTGCACACCATGGATACACTATAGATTCTACTGTAAATGTGCCTCCACAGAGGATTTGATTTGGGATCCTGTATGGGAACAACAACAGAAAAATCTGAAGGGGCAACAGATACTGCTCACGATTCAGAAAACCAGAGAAGTCAAACTTATTGACTTTCAGTCTCTAGAGCGAATTCTCAGCTCCCTGAGAATTTTACAGCCTGAAACTTCTATTTATATGTGTTCTTCCAAAGAAAATAATACTGTTACTGAAATAGTGATTTAAAGATGCACTTGTAGAGCATTTAGCCACCTAAGATTCCTTGAGGTCGTTATCAAAATTTCCACCAACCTGTTTTGCACGAGGTTTTCCTGATGCTCTGCATTTCCAAGACCTTCACTTGAAAAAAAAATTACAGAGAATACTGGAAGAAGAAGGAACCCAAATGAAATAAAATTAAATTAGCATGTCCTGATTTTGGCTTGGATAATATTAATTTTCTTCTTAGAGTCTTGTATGATGCTGTGTTTGGGGTTTTTGTTAAGAATAGTGGTGCTAGTGGCCTCAAGTTACACCAGGGGAGGTTTAGATTGGACATCAGGAAGAATTTCTTCATGGAAAGCATGGTTAGGTGCTGGAATTGGATGACTAGGGAAGTGGTGGAGTCCTCATCCCTGGTGGTATTCAAGAGCTGTGTGGTTGTGGTGCTTAGGGACATGGTTTAGTGGTGGACTTGGCAGTGTTATGTTGATGATTGGACTTGATGGTCTTAAGGGGCTTTTCCAACCCAGGTGATTCTATGGTTCTATGAAACGGTTACATGGGATGGGCCCTGATCTCCTGGGAGTGGCTGACACCTGCCTGCCAGCGGGAAGCAGTGAATGGATTTCTTGGTTTGCTTTGCTTGCGCGCACAGCTTCTGCTTTACCTGTTGAACTGTCTTTATCCCAACCCACAGGTTCTCACACTTTTCTCCATCTTTCCTCCATCCCAGAGTGGGGAGTGAGCGAGAGGCTGTGTGGTGCTGAGCTGCCTGCTGGGGCTAAACCACGACAACTGGAAAAGCAGACAATGAGGAAGGAGTATGGTTTATAGATAATAGAGAAAAGTGATTAACAGGAGTAGAGTTTCATACCATTTTGTGGTTTTACTGTATAGAGGAAAGTATTAAACATCATGATAATAAAAAATGTTCTGGAATCTTTCAGGAGCACAGTATTCAGACAAGAACAGATAACACTACTCAGCTTCAAGCACATCTTGGTACAGGCTGAAAAAGAAAATCCAGAAGCTACAAAGGTGCCACACACCCTTCATCAAAACAGGCTGATACCTCTACACAGTATCTGAGACTACCAGGGGACAGCAGACAGTCACAAAACTGCAGGAACCCGCT
Organism: Anser brachyrhynchus; assembly: GCF_964034855.1. Classification (NCBI taxonomy): domain Eukaryota; kingdom Metazoa; phylum Chordata; class Aves; order Anseriformes; family Anatidae; genus Anser; species Anser brachyrhynchus. The sequence goes on along the minus strand of NC_137697.1, from coordinate 67,158,242 downwards.
GAAACCACAGTGGTGCTTTCTCGCAGGACTGTGCCATCAGCACTGCTAAAAAGCATTTACAGTTTCAAAAGGGTAGCATCCCTATTCTTACCCTTACTTGAGCATCCTTCCCTGCCTTCCTGAGTGTTGTGCATTATCTTTAACCAATACTGTCATGCTTGCTGCCCTTATTCTTATTTGGTGATGCTTGTACCAAGCTGTTTATACAGACATAATACCTTAGAAATTCCTGTGCTGCATCCCATCAGGATTGCTAGGAATAGGCACAATTCTTAATGTTAAAAAAAGGAGGAAAAAAAATCACTGGATACTCAGTAGAACAGGTGAGGTTCATCCTGCAGATGGCTTTAAAGCTGTTTAAGCCTCAGGTGTCATCCATTGCTGGAGACTGGGCAGCAAGCTTGCAGATAAATGAAGAGGTTCAGTTTGTCAGGAACAACGTTCCCTTTCAGTCCACCCTTGGGTATTGGTGATATTATCTAATTACGCGGGCTGTGTGCCTGTACCTCATGTCACTAAGACATCCCAACTGAATTACAGTGTTACAAGGTACAGCTGGATGAACACTGTTTTGAATGCAGTAGATACAAACTTGTTGCTTAATTGTTAAGCCTTTCAGCAACTGGTGCTTAAACAACAATCAACTGCCTAACTTAATAAAAATTCATTTTTTATTTGGAGAGTTTTAAACCTTTTCCTGGATTCCTCCCTCTTTCTGCTTCAATGATTATGGTTTAACTTGTTCTCATTTTGATTTTTATTCCACACTGTACCTGCACCCTCTTCTCTTAAGTGACATGCTGAGACTGTAACTATGGCAAATTTTGTTTCTTCAAACAATCCAGAGCTCCAGTTTCACAACTTGCCACAAACTCATGTACCACAACCGAAGGCAAGCAGGAAACAAGGTTCAACCTTGAATGGGTACCTACCTGTATGTTTGGAGACTCCTGCCTTGTCTTTACTTATCTCAGCTACGGGCAGCAGACAAGCAGCAGCAGCCCAGACTTTGAGATGAGTGGATTTTTCCTACCCCACAGCTAGGCTACTAACTTCTATCTGAACTTGGCATCATGGTATCCCTTACACTATGCTCCGTTCACATGCAGTCATCACAGAGCTACTTCTGGCACCATGTGGCTTGAGGCTCCTCGTAGAAGAACCATCCATCTCAGCTGCACAGCACTGCTCACAGCCTTCTGCTGTTGGTGTCTTTGCTGGGACGTGGGAAGCTAATAACAAGGAAAAGCCCCTGAAAAGGTGTCAATGCTTTCTCTCTTCACAGTGATCTCTGCATCATTCATAGCCTATATCCTGACATAACAGAAGTAAAATTGGTGCTCATTTCTCTTGCAAGGGCAGCATGCAGCTGAACCCAAGGGAACTGTAAGCTTTCCCTCTTTCCTCTTTTCAAGAAAGGAAAATTATAATCCTGCATTTATCCCTACACAGGGCTCAGAAGTGTCTCTAAAGGCCAAAAGGCTTTATTGCTCAAAAAAGCCTGGTCTTATTCTAAGGGAAACCATGAAAACCAACATGCACAACCAATGGGCTTCTACCTTCTGCCTGGAAATCCACTTGCCCAGCCTCTGGTGGCAACAGATCTTCTCCTGAGTGTGCTCTGCAGGAACAGTTCCCACTCTCAGAAGGAGCCTGCCTGAGCCAAGGCACGTAGCAAGATGCAGAGGATAACCAAATAAAAGAGAAAGTTCATTGCAGAGGTGCCCACATGATCTAACGGCAGGTCATCCCTGCAGCTCCCAGCAGAGCAAACAAGGGGGATGCAAGTGCTCTAAATTAGGCTCTGAGTCAACCTCTGGAGGGGACAATATTTTAATGACAGCCAGAAATCTGAAGAAACTTGCCCTGTAACTTCAGGTATATGGCTATAAAATGGAGGCAAATTTTCATTGTAGTATAGGGCAGGAGCACTATTTTCTGTTCAGAGATACACAAGTTGCACAAAATCTGTCAAAATTATCATTAAAATACAGAATAATTCAAATATACTAGGAGGTTAAACAGAGGCTTATGAATAGTTTGAGTAAATTAAAAGCACCTTAGCAGTAGCAGATAAATTCACTGATAAATTCACAGATAAATTTAAAATGAGTTCACAAATACATGATTTTGGTGAGCAAGCAAAGGTAAGTTTATGTTATTTGATCCTGAACATTTTTGCAGATAAAACCTAGAAATCAGGAAAAGTCTGAAGCTTAATCCACGTCTTTTTAAGGAAAAACAAGAAGGAGGTACAGTACCACCTTTCATAAACTATATCCAACTACATGCTAGGCTGACCAGAGTTCATGTTTCAGCAGCGATGTTATTGCTACTCGGTCTTTCTGCCTTTCTTTTTTTGTTTTAGAATGCTTTTAAATAAAGCTTACTGGGGTTGAAGACAATATTTCCACTCATCTGGACAGGTTTTGAGTAAGAATTTTTGGTATTCATAGCAAGATATAATGGACCTACAGAGCAATCTGGCTGCAGATCACAGTATCACAGATTTCTAGGTTGGAAGAGACCTCAAGATCATCAAGTCCAACCTCCGACCTAACACTAAGTACTCCACTAAACCATATCGCTAAGCTCTACATCTAAACGTCTTTTAAAGACCTCCAGGGATGGTGACTCCACCACCTCCCTGGGCAGCCCGTTCCAATGCTTAATAACCCTTTCGGTAAAGAAGTACTTCCTAACATCCAACCTAAACCTCCCCTGTCGCAACTTTCGCCCATTCCCCCTCGTCCTGTCACCAGGCACGTAGGAGAACAGACCAACCCCCACCTCGCTACAGCCTCCTTTAAGGTACCTGTAGAGAGCGATAAGGTCGCCCCTGAGCCTCCTCTTCTCCAGGCTGAACAAGCCCAGCTCCCTCAGCCACTCCTCGTAAGACTTGTTCTCCAGACCCCTCACCAGCTTGGTCGCCCTTCTCTGGACTCGCTCGAGCACGTCCATGTCCTTCCTGTAGCGAGGGGCCCAAAACTGAACACAGTACTCGAGGTGTGGCGTCACCAGAGCCAAGTACAGGGGCACAATCACTTCCCTAGACCTGCTGGCCACACTGCTTCTTATGCAAGCCAAGATGCTGTTGGCCTTCTTGGTCATCTGGGCACACTGCTGGCTCATATTCAGCCGACTATCAACCAGTACTCCCAGGTCCTTCTCGGCCAGGCAGCTTTCCAGCCACTCATCTCCCAGCCTGTAGCTCTGCTTGGGGTTGTTGCGCCCCAGGTGCAGGACCCGGCACTTGGCCTTGTTGAACTTCATACAGTTGGCCTCAGCCCATCGGTCCAGCCTATCCAGATCCTCCTGCAGAGCCTTCCTGCCCTCGAGCAGATCGACGCACGCACTTAGCTTGGTGTCATGTGCAAACTTACTGAGGGTGCACTGGACGCCCTCATCCAGATCATCGATAAAGATATTAAAGAGGATGATGTGCAGCTACATAGAGGAATTTCACAATCTAGAGCAATGGGATGGTCACATACAGAGGTATCTAGAGTGCAAGGGGCAAAGACAACAAAATTACAGTTGGAACAAGCTTTTTTGTCTTTATGGGGATTTTATTAATATTTTCAAATGTTGTGCTCTGCCCTTTCAATTTTTTTGTCCTTTCTGTCCTGCATCCATTGAATGGTCCCCATTTAATTTTATGGTACTGATTTACAGTTCATAATTATTTTAGTTTAATGGTTGTAAGGTATTTCTTGTTTTAGTGTTTGTCATCAACAGGGTCCATCTATACCTTTGGCTGAAAAGGAGTTTATTACCCCATAAAAATGTCCTCAGCTAAATAATAAATAAATTCAAATCCCCATTCTTTTTTGATTAAGGTTTTATAAATTTGGGGTGAATATGTTGCAGAAAGAAGAGAGGATGCTGCCGTAAAACGCATAGGTCTCTGTGTAGATACAATACAGTTGTTTATAAAATGCATTTGGCCACAGTGACCCACAAGTGACCTCGTACAACTGATAATTGAAGTTAAGATTGCCAAGTGCATTTTAGGGGAAAGTAAGGTCCCATTTGTGCATTCTTGTCAAGCTTATCTTGAATAAGGGGGAGATCAAAAAAAACTAAAGCTCATCCCCAAAGGGAAGAAGGAGGTATAGATGTGCATGCATGTGTATGCATATTTGCATCTACATGTATGTGTGTACACATAGAATGAAAATTGTTTGCACATTACAAAAAAACAAACAAAGAAAAAGACTCCTATTTTTTTTCTCATTCAAAATCACTATGAAAGCAAATCCAAATTTATGTGGTAAAACTACAACTTGGCCCCAGACGAATCTAAATAAAAGAAATAATCTGAGCCAGATTAATTAGTTTACTCTAGAGTTAATCCTGCCTGTACATTCAGGACTTTGTATTAACTTGGCTGAGCTGCAGATGTGATAAAATTGGCTACCTCAGGGCTGACACAACTTCTGCAAGGATCTGCAGAACAAACAGTTCTCACAGTTATGCTACAAAATCAAGAATTGGGCTCTCCACTATCTAATTTCCATGGCTTTTTTCTTTTTTAACCACAAAATTGTACCATACCAGTGCCACACATACAAACAGCCTGTAAATTCTTACCAGTTATAGTCACCCAAATTGTCAGGGCAAATAAGTACAGCAACTGTAAATTAGCATATCACTACACTCAGTAGTATTGCTTATGTGCATTAATGCATTAACGCATCTGCTGTAGTATTTAAATCACCTAGTAGATCAGCTTTTTCCTCTCCTTATACTAGGCCCTGTTGTCCATACAGGCTATAGACGTGGGGAAATTTCTGTGTCAGCACTGACAGACATCTACATCAAATCAAACCTTGTTCTAACTCCTCCACTGAAATGTCACTCACTTTTTCATTCCAGTATGTATAAAAATTATGACTACTTCCTCAAGTTCAGTGTGAATGATACCGTAATATTATAATGCTTTTCTTCTAAAGTTCGGATTTTCCTTCTATGCACAAAAATATGCATAAGAGCAAAAATGAACTCCCACATTAATAGTAACATTGCCCAATGTATTGCTGTACCTTACACTTACAGAGCCAGGACAAAAAAGACTTTTCTTATCCCAGGGGAAAACAAGTAAATAAATAAAAATGACAGCAATAAAAACACAGTCATATTTTAAACAAACTCTCAAAACATTTTTCTGTTGCACCTTATCGACTTTCATAGCAGGAAAAATCTACTGTCTGGATTATTTGTTGAAATATTGTTAAAAAATAAAATCGCTGAGGGAAAGTTAAAAATCCTTTGTAAACAGTTAAATTTTGTAAATAGTTGATTTTAACAGTGGTATTGGTCCCCTCTCAAACACAAAAAGGAAGCATCTGACCAGCTCCCTAAATCACGGGTGCCCTGAGTGAATTGAATGTATTTAAGTTGAGAGCAGAGTCTTGTGTAAGGGTATCTAGGAAAACTAATTTGTGAGGCAGTCTTTGGGGTATGGATGTACACCAGCAGTATGGATACAAAAATCAGCATAAATATGGAATATCAGGTATTTCCTCTGGGCTTACCAGGAAAAAGCTATAAAAGACAATGTATTTGCAGGAATTATTTCAGCAACCATAAGTAAATAAAATAAAATCATGGCTACCTGTGAACAATACACATACAGAAAAATATGGTAGAATCAATGAAAAATATTTTTTCAGGGTTTGTTTGCTTAACAGTTCACTATGGGAAATATAGGGCATGGTAGTGATTAAAAAAAAAAAAAAAAAAGTTTCAATAGTCCCAGACAGTGAGACACAAGAGAGACTTAATTTCATAAAGCTCAGACAAAATAACATACAGCTTTCATTGCTTGCTTACAGGTGAGTTTACAGAATTCCCTGGTGGGTTGTAACTGATACCACACAAACTTCCCCGTTTGGTATGCTACACCAAAGTATTTGTCTGTACTGCCCCTTTCATTTAAAAATTATTCTACATTCATATAATTTAAAAGCAAGGGATTTTTTATGAGGAAGAAGATCAAAAGCTATTAAATATATCCATTTCCAACTTAGGAAATACAAAATGCTTGAGTTCTGAGCCTTTATTTTTATTAAAGAAAAGCAAAAGCTTGGCTGTTTCCAAAATGTTACAGCTGTCAACATTACATATAATCTGACAAATGCAGCAAAAACATTTCAGCAAGATATGTGTCCTGCTGGGTTTGTGCCTGGTTTTGGAAGAATTTCTATCAACGCTTTGGTCATAGTTTCAGTAAAATAAATTGCTCCTATAAAATTACATTTTCTTCAAAAGTGTATCTTTTAATATGAGATGAGAAAAGAGTTGAGACAATAAAGAAGCCCTTGTTATTGAAATTTTCCCTGCAGCCCAGACTTGTAAAATTAAGGATAAATGTAAGGACTATTGATAGGCCACGCAAATATAATTTAATACCAGTTCCTAATAAAAGGTGGAAATGTGTGCTTATTAATTTAACTGTTTCAAAAAGTCATTATGGAAAGAAATGAAAACATATAGAATTGTATATAACTCATATTTCAGTTTCCTATGCATAGGTGAGGGGACAGAGCATTTTGAGACAGGCAGCACACCTTTCACTGCAAAGAAAGTCTCTCAAATATCACTTTGCCACATGGGACATGATGGAGGAACGCAAAGGGGCACATCAGTGAAAGCTAGGTCATCATACATTTTTCAATTCAATAGTATGTAAAAGTAAACAAACATTTCCTTACCATGAAGGAAATTCTTACCCAACACACTAGAAAAGACTATAGGATGTTCAGGTTTTAGGAAAGGGAACCATACGACACATGTAACCCATATCTGAAGAGTGTTCTTCTATAATGAGACCAGAGGCAACAGAGATTTTGCTGGGATATCTATTTGCAGCAATACAGTGATCACATACAACTCACTAATAGCTTTGATCTACTTGCACAGGCATTGATGTGAATGATTTGATCCCATATGCCCAGAAGCCAGTGAAATTGCCACTTGTAGCATTTTCTCATGTTTCCCAGCAATCCTGCCAGTCTTGAACTTTACACAAATGCACAGACAGGTAGGAAGTGGATCTAAAATTCAGCAGCTGTTATTCTGTAAAGTTGTTGAAATCTCTGCATATAAAAATGCACTTCATCAAAGCTGTTCAGGCTGTCATTATGGAACTCCAGGTGTTCTTTGGGACAGCTCTGATGAGATACGATATCTATTTATGCTGTTATAGCTGGTATCTGATCTTCTTGCTCATAAAATGCTCAGACATTTCCCATCTCAGACATGCCCGTCTTCACATTGGCCACCCACTTGTTCCCAGACTCAATTACAAACTATGTTTAAATTCCATTTTTTATTAAAACACTTAATTTAAGCAATCTGCTAGCTTTCATTCTCATGCCCTTCCATTAACAGTTTTGAGAAGTTTCCTTTTAATAACCAAACAGCACTTGTATTAGCTGAACACACTGTGCAAGGCTTTTCTTTTATAGGATCTGCAAATCAGATATAGTAGCTAAATCTTCTTATGAGAATGTACTGACATTTCAGATTATATTACAGGATTGTAGAGACCTTGTAAGCCTTGTAAGAAGCTTTGCAATACATACAAGATTTAGAATTAAGCGATTTTGTTTTATTTCACCTATATTAATACTCTGTACTCATATGTACACTTTATGCACATGTGCACTCACACCCCTTTCCAAAATTATCTGTACTATGCTCCTTTTTCAGTAACTCATATTTCCCATTACTAAATTATTCTCTCTCTGCATTCATGTCATCTGAGAAGAAATATGGCTAAAGCATTGCACTGGAACTCAAAATGTGGTTTCAATGCTAGATGTTTCAGCAGTTTCCTTGTTCCTTTGGATTAGTTACAGTCTTCGCATACCACTGATCTACATGTACAAAAAAGGCAGAATTATAGCTCTTTTCCTCTTTTTCTTTCTTTTGTGATTTTATGCTCCTTCATCTAGTTAAAACTCTTGTCATTATACAATGCTTAGAATCTCCCAAAACAATTATAATGTTAGAAAAAATCTGCAATAAAAAGAGTATTTAAAGCTATAATCTCGCAAACTGCATCTTTTTTATTACCTTGCAAGCTAATTTATAAACGAGACTTCAGCCTGGCCTCTAGATGCTCATGTTCAGTTGTCTTCATCAGCCTCAAATTAGCATCTACAGACAGAAATTGCTCATTGGCAGAGAAAAGTGGTACTTAACTGCACATGCAGGAATTTTGTGTGCTTAGCTATTGATGCCCTAAATTCCCAAAGGATGTCCAAGAACTTGATTAAGTGCCTGCTTAAGTAATATGTTGGTCTGGGGACAACGTGCAGTTTTGTAAGATGTGTTTGTTCCCCACCGAAGTCTCTTGCCCATGGATGGATGTGTCTGAGCACTTTGAAAAGATTAAGAAGGAAAGCAAGGGAAAGAAAAACAGTCATTGACATCCGTGTGCTCACCAGATACAAGGGAGGAGGATGACAGCAGCAGAGCTTAGGGCCGGGAGTTAGGAAAGCAAGAGTAGGTTCTTGAGTAAATTCTCACTGTGGGAATGAAGCAAGATTTAACTTGTGCCTGAGCTCTCCAACATGTAAAATGGAGTTAGCAGTTATTTTGTCTCGGGTATGAATGTTGTGAAGTTAAGTGATTTTGAAGTACATTGCTCAAATTACTCTGGGGTAGAACACAGTCTGACTGCCATACATATGTGTACTCGCCAGCTTTGATTCAAAGACTAACACATATATTTTAATGATGCTCAAAATACATCAGAAACAGTAAAAAAAAATAAGAAAACATGGTCCAGATGATATTTTGATTTTAAGAAAATTATTGGGAAAAAAAATTACATAAAATTCAGCCTTTTTTTTTTTAATTTTATTTTGCAGCCCAACCTTTCCAGGTTCCTCCACCCTCACCTACCAACTTCTTTCAAAACTAAATGGCATTTAAACTTCCTGAACTGAGCTCAGTTGCTGCTTCCACCAAGCTGCACAGTATTTATGCTCATCTGAAACAGCTGTGGTTAGCTGTTTCATATGAATTCTAGAGAAAGAAAGAAGAAAAACTTGAGAAATATTGCTGAAGCAATGACAGAAAAACACTAATGGAGTTCAGGGCCAATGCAGAGGTGTTTAAATCTATTGTTTATACGGGGGTTAATTTTGCCTGAACTGCTTGCTCAGCTTAACATAAAAAAAAAAAAAAAAAAAAAAAAAGGCTACCTTCACCCAAAAGAAATTCATAGGCACAGCAAAACACAAAGTTGTGATCTCATCCATCTCTGTGAACAAAATTAGTATAACTTTCTCTTTGATTCACTGTGTCTAAAGAGAAAAAGAAGCTGCATGTTTTTCTGATAAAATTCTTAATTCAAACACCTGGAGAATAGAATTAGCCACTCTTGGAGAAAATTCCCACCTGAATTTTTAAGCCCCCAAAGAGAAATTTGATTACTAGTCAAAGAAATGTCCAAAACCGTAGAATGTTGAATGTCACAGCTGAATGACAGAAAACAGTAGAAAAAGTATTTGTGTGTTCTTTTTTCAATGTTCTTTCCTCAACACTATTTTGCCCAGGGTATTATTCTGTGCAGCTCATTATCTGTGTGCCCTTCAGTGCCTCCAAACCACGTTATTTAAACAGTGGCAGTTTGCAATGATCATTTAAAAGAAAGGAAGAAAGAAAAGAAGGGAAGGGGAAGGGGAAGGGGAAGGGGAAGGGGAAGGGGAAGGGGAAGGGGAAGGGGAAGGGGAAGGGGAAGGGGAAGGGGAAGGGGAAGGGGAAGGGGAAGGGGAAGGGGAAGGGGAAGGGGAAGGGGAAGGGGAAGGGGAAGGGGGGGAGGCAAGGGAAGGGAAGGGAAGGGAGACAAGGGAAGGGAAGGGAAGGGAAGGGAAGGGAAGGGAAGGGAAGGGAAGGGAAGGGAAGGGAAGGGAAGGGAAGGGAAGGGAAGGGAAGGGAAGGGAAGGGAAGGGAAGGGAAGGGAAGGGAAGGGAAGGGAAGGGAAGGGAAGGGAAGGGAAGGGAAGGGAAGGGAAGGGAAGGGAAGGGAAGGGAAGGGAAGGGAAGGGAAGGGAAGGGAAGAAGGGAAGGGAAGAAGGGAAGGGAAGGGAAGGGAAGGGAAGGGAAGGGAAGGGAAGGGAAGGGAAGGGAAGGGAAGGGAAGGGAAGGGAAGGGAAGGGAAGGGAAGGGAAGGGAAGGGAAGGGAAGGGAAGGGAAGGGAAGGGAAGGGAAGGGAAGGGAAGGGAAGGGAAGGGAAGGGAAGGGAAGGGAAGGGAAGGGAAGGGAAGGGAAGGGAAGGGAAGGGAAGGGAAGGGAAGGGAAGGGAAGGGAAGGGAAGGGAAGGGAAGGGAAGGGAAGGGAAGGGAAGGGAAGGGAAGGGAAGGGAAGGGAAGGGAAGGGAAGGGAAGGGAAGGGAAGGGAAGGGAAGGGAAGGGAAGGGAAGGGAAGGGAAGGGAAGGGAAGGGAAGGGAAGGGAAGGGAAGGGAAGGGAAGGGAAGGGAAGGGAAGGGAAGGGAAGGGAAGGGAAGGGAAGGGAAGGGAAGGGAAGGGAAGGGAAGGGAAGGGAAGGGAAGGGAAGGGAAGGGAAGGGAAAGGGGGAAGAGGGGAGGGAGGAAGGGAGGAAAGAAAGTCATAAAATACATTACAGTGAGTCCAGGGAGATCATGTTCGAAAGATACAGTTATTGGTTTGGTTTGGGAAGCAGGTATTTTAATTCTCCAAAAGTCAGAGTGCCACTGCTGAACACAATCAAAGACAAAAAGCAAATAGGGCTGCCAGTTTATTTTCATTCATGTAAAAAAAAAAAAAAAAAAAAAAAAGAGGTTTTGGCTAAAAAAGAAAAAAAATAACAAAAGAAGAAAACTTTTCACTTTGCTGACACATTGCTGCCAAATCACTGTGGTCTTAACAAGAGTAAGGCTATGAAGGAGATGAGAACTGGGAAGAAGAAATAGAAATTCTAACTCAAGGTCTGCTCTGCTGAGCCTTGTAGTTAGGGTGCTGGACTGGCCCACGGGAGATCCTGACTTCACTTCAGACTCTGTTACCAGTGTTAACTAACCCTGGCTCCATTTGTTTTCACATTTACATTGGGAGGGAAAGTAATGTATTTATATAAAATCATTATAGAAGTTATTTTAAGGTATTTTATACAATGACCACCTCGTGCTTCCTTTGGATACTATAGACAGGAATCAAAAATCATTCTAATTGTATACTTATTGCAAAGAAATCTGTCCTTCAGATATTTATGGCAGAGAAATATGCCCTTCAAATATTTTTACTTAGGCAATATTATCACTTTTACATTATCGGAAGTACAATCACAGATCCTGTCTCCACAAATTGAATTCCACTGTGAGCTCTGATGGCTTACACTACAAGGGTGCTGCTGAGCAAACATTTTGTCTTCATTTCTTAGGCTGTGCACTGTACTCATTGTGTATTCTAGGGCGACTTCGATGCCCTGAAGAGGTGTTTTTTTCAGCAAGACATCAGCTTGTCAGTGAATACACCACAGAGCGCCTGTGGGAACGCTGACAGACTCTAAAATACAGCAGATGCTGCCATCATGCTATCTCATTCATTATGTTGTCCACCTATCTTACACTGCACTTCTCATAATGGTATCTGAGCACCTAATGTGATCAACAAAATATAACAAACATACTAGAGATATTTTCCTAAAGGGCCTGAGAAGACTTTTAGAGAACATGAACAGTTCTGAAAGAGCCAGGAGAAAAACTCTTATGAAGTAAAATTTTTGTCCTTACTATCCATATCTGCATAAAAATCTTTCCCCTAGACTAAAGGAAACTGTGTACTTCAGATAGTGAAGTACATTTCTAAAGAGACAAGGGGAGACCTATAATGGGATTCTGTTCAGTTGGAAAGTGTATGTATATTAAAAGTGAGACTGTACTGAAGTAATGGCTTCCTATCAAAAATGATAAATTTTATTGACTGGCATCATAGATTCTAAATCCAGATCTGTTGAGTGTTCATGTGATAACAAGAGATTAATGTTTTCTGTGTTCATCCAGAATTTGTTTTTTTTTGTGTGATATCAAACTGTTTATCCCTTTTTCTTTTGAGTTTATCAAAGTCAAAAGACATAATCCATTCCTGAAGAAGTGAGATATAGTCGTCATTCACAGAATATGCTTCCCAGACTTCTTTTACTACTATTCATATTTTCAATGACGTACTACAAATCAATGAGCTGAGTTGCAGATGAACAAAAATGGAACTTGCAGATACCACTGGTTGAAAATAGCAAGGAACTATGGGGGGGAGGGGAGGGATGTTTATGATGTCAACTGAACATAAAATTATGCCCAAATTTCTGATTATTTGTTGATGGAATCTCTGAATGTTACAAACAACAAGTTGTACTTTCTCATAGTTTTCTTCCCATTTTCTCTTATCTGCTATGCTGTTGAAAGGATGGGCGATGCAAGACTGGTTAATAAAACAAAGTAGATGACCTGTATTGATTATTTTGTTCTTGTTCAATAAACCTGACCTCTTTTTCCTCAGTGGAAATCTCTATGAATGGATAATAATTCTTTTTCTCCCTGCATTTGTCATCTCAAGTGATGTGAAAAAGTCTTGCAATGAAATCTTGGATTATGACCCATTGAAACCAAGGAATCAGTGACTGCACTGTGTTGAGTATTTCACATCTGACAAGGTGATGGAGAGATATGTCCCACCTCCCTCCATGGAATGCCCCTAGAGAGGAATTCCCCAGTACGACCTCTATGGTTTTGTCGTAGCCTCGTTGTAGGGACTTTTATATGAAATCCACTTTTCTTAGTCATTTCATTTCTACCAGGTCACTCTTTTCCACACATTCTTCTGTTGATCATTCTGCTCATTCAGCTCATTTTATAAAAAAGCAGCATTTGTCCATTTTATACAGCATCCCAGACAATGTTGCAATAGGATTTTACAAATTAGTAACTACAAGTTTATCTACAGAAATTTGAATAACAGGGAAAAATGTTGTAATGCAGAAGTTCAGCAATCTCTGGGGTAAAAGGAAAAAAAAAATGTCCTGGATATTCTGGTTGTGTCAGATTAAGTATCAAAAGATTAAAAGAACTTTTAATTTACTTGTTACTTAGGAAAGCTGAAAGGAATTTATCCTGCCCTTCATCCATCTTGCTAAACTGCAGAGTAGAATAACCCAGCTGTTGCCTAAAGAAGCCAATATAGTAAGAAGAATTAAGAAAAATTTTATCATGTTCAGAGGATCTTAACTGCACTGATTGTCTTTTGCATTAAGCAATTTTTCTTGCATAGCAGACAGTCAGTAGGATACAGATAAGTTTTCAGATCACTTTCCAGAGCTTTAAAAGAAGGTCTTCTCCTTCCAACACTACTGAATGAGGGGTCAAAAATGAAGTCTAGCTATCTCATCTCTTTCTTCAGAGTAAGGCCCATGAGAAGCAACAGACTCAAAAGAGGAGCAATTTGAACAGGAGACAGTGACTTTGTCTTCTGTACTTTGTCGACTTTTTTAGTTTATATATTTTAAAACATATTTCATCCTTTAATATTTGATTTTACAGCTACTATCAGAAGAACATTTCACTTTTCAACAAACACAAAACAAGGTTTCTATTAACATATCTTAGTAAAGGAAACAAAAATGTAAATATGTTTTGTCAGATGGCTATTTCTTATCTAAATCAGGCAAGGCTGAGAGGCAAATGGGCTCCTTTCTACCCTATTTTTAATGGTTCTGTTGAAATTCTGCTTCTGGTAGAATTAATACATTAACATTTTCTCCCCAACTTCTATTGTTCTTTTCCTGTTTTACCCACCTCTTTTCTTCTATTCTACTCAGACTATGTATTCTCCTCGTATTGTTACCTATTCATCTCCCCATTTATTTCTTCATTTCCTCTGGTTATTCTCCAATGCTATGAACGGCTTGGTAAAAAAACTTGTCTGGAACAATAAAATCTGCACTTTGAGACTGGACAATGTATTTGTGATAACTTATCAACTGGTATGAATTTCCAAAACACATGGAATAATCTGTGAAGGGGGAGAGTAGAACAGAATCTGAGAAAACATTTTCTGTGTCTTTCTAACCTGAAAGTCTTGCATACTCAAGTCAATGGGACCTGATGAGGTACATCCTTGTGTCCTGAGGGAACTGGTGGATGATGTTGCCAAGACACTATGCATAATATTTGAAAAGTTGTGGCAGTTCAGGGAAGCTCCCACTGACTGGAAAAGGGGATAAATATGCCCATTTTTAAAAAGGGAAAAAAGGAAGACCCCGGAAACTGTAGGCCAGACTCAACTCTGTGCCCAGCAAGATCATGGAGCAGATCTTCCTGGAAACTATGCTAAGGCACATGGAAAGTTAGGAGATGATTGGTGACAGCCAGCATGGCTTCTCTGTGGGCAACTCGTGCCTGACAAATCTGATGGCCTTCTACAACAGGGTCTTAGTGTTCGTGGATAAAGGAAGAGCAACTAACATCATCTACCTGGACTTGTGCGAAGTGTTTGATACTGTCCCACATGGCATCCTTGTCCCTAAATTGGAGATACATGGATTTGACTGATGGACCACTTGGTAAGTGGTAAGTTGGTAAGTTGGTTGGGTAAGGAATTGGTGGGATGGTCACACTCGAAGAGTTGCAATCAGTGGCTCAGTGTCCAAGTGGAGACCAGTAACAAAGATGATCAGGACACTGGAGCACCTCTCCTGTGAAGACAGACTGAGGGAGCTGGGGTTGTTCAGCCTGGAGAAGAGAAGGCTCCAGGGAGACCTCAAGAAGCCTTTCAGTACCTAAAGGGTGCCCACAGAATAGCTGGAGAGGGACTTTTTACAAGAGCATGCATAGGAGCAATGGCTTTAAAATGAAACAGGGTAGGTTTAGGTTAGATATATGTAAGAAATGCTTCCCGATGAGGGTGGTAAGGCACTGTAACAGGTTGCCCAGAGAAGTTGTGGATGCCCCCTCCCTGGAAGCGTTCAAGGCCAGGCTGGATGGGGCTTTGTGCAATCTGATTTGGTGGGAGGTGTTCCTGCCCATGGCAGGAGGGTTGGAACTAGATGATCCTTAATGGTCCCATCCAACCCAAACCATTTTAAGATTCTATGATTCCATTAATCTTCCTATCAAATTTAATCAAAGAAACTGAAAGAAAGCAAAGAACCTTATTTACTTACAGAAAGATGACAGAAAAAAACATTTTCTTATGCATACAAGGGAGAATTAGAGAATTTCAGTGCTGCATGTCAGTGTAGTCAGCATGACTACAACGCACCACTTTATATTCTAACTTATCTGACTGAAATGTTTGTTTAAAAAATAAATCAGAGTCAAAAGCCAATAGGATGGATACAATATGATTAACAATTTATTCCAAAACATAAAGTTTTCCAGTATGAAACAATGAAAAAATGCAAACACCATAATCATGTTTGAAAAACAGATAAGAAACTATACATAAAACTCCAAGACTACAGACAATAAAAAAAAAAGGAAGTATAGAGGGATGATGTTCATGGAAGTTACTAAACAGTGATTATCAACAGAAGATCTCAGGGAGTTTCAGGGAGTTTCAGGGAGACCAGAAGGGAAAAGAATCTTTAATTTTAATGTCTCCAAAGCTTAACTTTGTCTATAACATTTATAAAATATTGAAAGAGAATAAAGAAAGTGATATGGATATGAATTCTGTGGCTGGTTTTAGTTGCCCTTGAAAGCAGCTGCCATAAATCTTGGATGAGGCCAAATAAGTTTGATGATTTTGATCTTCAGTGCATTCTTTCCTATCCTTCAAAAGGTAAATGATCCTGATGGAATTAAAGCTAAACAGAATGGCTTTCTTCTGTGATCTGCATATCCCATGATCTACACATCTACATTAGCAAGCTCAGGCCATTTTTCCACTCCCAGTGTGTGTGTCTGTGTGTGCACACACATATGCATGTTTCTGCCCTCATGTGTGAACAGCTACTCCAACATTTTAGGGAAAGCTGAAAACGAGGGTCTAGTAGAAAAGGGAAAGCAAAAGGAAAAGGTTTCAGTATATTTTCTTCTTTATTCTTTGTCAGTCACACTGGAAACTAATCAATTAAGTGAACCAATGAAGGAAAGTTAAATGACATCAAAAGTAAAGTTTTAAGCAAAAAAAATAAATAAATAAAGCTGAAAAAAAAATTCACACGTTCATAATATTCTTCACTGATCTCACACGTAGTTTTCAAATTCAAGTTAGAAAAAGTACCTGGGATGGGAAATAAAAATTACTGCTTCTGCTCTGTGAAAAAAAATCCTATTCAGTAAGGTTTCAATGTAAGCATACAGTTTTTACCAGAAATACATTGTCTCTTTGCAGATGCTCAGCATTGTTATCACAAGAGTCATACAAAGGATACCATACCCTGACATTGAGGGATCTAATTAAACATAATATTGAGAATGGGTAACTTTACCTCCAGTGCACAAGGCAAATCCTGTTGCATGACAATATACATTTCCATCTATCATGTATTTATTAAAAGATCAGTTATAATAGTTTTAAGTCCTTTTTATAATGTGGTGCCTGATAGCAAAGCCTGGGAAGAGTGACAGCAAATGTTAAATCCCAAAGAAAAGCTGAGAAATTCAGTCTGGACAGCTTTATTTTCTGCCATTACAGCCTTGCAAAGGCTTTTAATCCATTAAATAATCAACTGGGAAAATTCTTCTTGGGTTGTTCTTGGTTACTTCTTGATGGTTGCTGTCACAGAGCACTGTATCTATCCCACAACTAATCAAACCACACACAAATGTCTGACAAATGACCTGAGAAAAGGCTGACACGTGAACAACAGGTAACAGTTGCTGAGCAACTCTGAACAAGTAGACAAAACACTGCATCTGTTAGCTGGTTACCTACTTGGTCAGGAAAAAAATAAAAGGTTAAATTCACAGGAAAATTTTCAAAATGATGTTTTGCCAACAGAAAGCAGTATACTATGTAGCTGTTACTTTGTCATTGAAATATGTTGATGTCATCACGATCAAAAGAAAATGTTAAATTAATTCAAAACATAGCATACTGCTGTTTTCTTCTCATGAAATTTGCATTTCCTGTTTTATTCCAGAGTTCTGGTTTAATTTCTTATTAAACCGTATCACCAATGTTTCATATTAAAGTGACTTAACAAAGCCAAAAATGTATAAAACAAGATATGTCATTGAAAACGTTTATTCCAATCTTTTTGAAATTTCTGTCCTGTTCCCTAATTTGCATTTGCCTTTTAGACCAAATGGATAATGATAACAATTTCTGAAATGCTAGAATTTACCACCATGGTGAAGCTTGATTTCCACACCAGTTCTAATGAATTGAATCATTCAATTCCTCTAGAATTATTATTATTTATTTTTTTTAATTAATGTTGTCCAGAAGGGCCTCTAACTTCTCAGAATTCAAAAGTCAAGATGAGTTAGTTTTCATTGGCCAGAAATAATATGTAGTGGACATTTTGCTCCCTGATTTTGAAGGATATATATCTTACAATTATGCCCACAGATTCAAAATTATACCCTCATAAATGCTTCCTAAAATTTCTTATTTTTGTTTTAAATCCTGTCATTTATGTCTTAAATGAATATCCACGACAAAATCAATATCCCTCTAATAAAAAGCATGAAGAATTTTTTGAAAAATATTGTATTTTTTTCTCACTCTTTCTTCATATTTGTTGTAAGGGCAGTGCTCATTACAATTGCTTCTAATTATCTTAATGAAAATGACTAATTAGAATGTAAAATTTAGAAAATATTCTGCTCCATGGGAAGCAACATTCAAGTGTAAAAGTCCCCTCTGTATTCTCCAGTTCAGCTCCAAAACTATTTGTAAATTGTCTTTGGTGGGGATACTCTTCACATGGCCAGTGGGAGCAGAAGCTACCTGTTCCAGCTCTCCTGGCCCACTGAAAGTCTGTTCAGCTGCAGTGATTTATCCCAATCTATTTCTGTGGTGGTTTTCTACTTCCAGTAGAACATCCATCAAAAGAAGAGACATAATTTGCAAGCCTGTGTTTTACAGGATTTCCAATTTTTTTTCTTAAAGTTATCAATTTCACAGGCCAATCCTTTTCATCTATTCTGTGTCCTACAATAAAGGAAGAAAACTCACCCAGAGCAAAACACCACAGAACAAAGCAGAGTATGCCTCATCTCTCAATCTTTCCATAACTGGCAAGACAGGATTACTAGGCAGTTTCACCAAAGCAGACTACAAAGTCCCAAGTTTTAAAATTCTTACAATTTGCTTTACCTCAGAAGAGCCATGTCGCCCCAGCCAGTTTGTTCTGCAGCAGGTCCTGGAAAGGAGAGAGCTTCATCCTCCAAGCATGCAGGTTCTAGTCATCACAGACTGCTCTATAGTTCTGCCCATCATTGTAATGGTAACAAAGGACAAAACATTAGTGTCCAAAAATGTATATAACATACACACTTTGTTCTTTCTCATTGTGTCCCTCCTCTGTTATATGAGAAGATATGTCTGCAACCATGAAAATAAATACAGAAACATATAGGGCTATGTCTAGACATAGCACTATGTCCAGTAAATGTAAGAACTTTCTGTCATGTATATCCTCCTCAAATTTGTTTTCCAGTGTGTTCAAGTCTTTTTAAGCTTCAATGACAAGTGATTGATTTGATTCAAGGTGCTTAATTTGAGGCCAGAATGAGTCATCTGTCTCTCCCCATCCTACTCCTTTTGTTTTTTTATTTTTTAAGCCTTGCTGGGAAGAAAAAGAACATGCTTTAATTCTTCTCTGACCTAAGTAAAATGTTCAGAGATCTCTGGCAAACAATAAGTCATAAAGCAGGCACAGTAATTCAAACAGTAATCTATGGGCATATATATCATCCTGCAGCGGTACATTAATCATTACTCTTAAAGACAGCACAAGAGTGATGAAGTTTTTTCAGTTGTGTCTATTGCAACTCAGCTATACTTGTGCTTTTAATCTGTGCCATTACATCAAAAGGTAATAACTGTATTTTAATCTGGAAATCTTTCCTATCCCCTTCCCAAGTATGATTGAAAAGAATCATAAGCAAGGAGAGGTGACTTCTGAATTCAGCAAGTATGTGAAGGCACAAACACTGGCATGCACAGAGAAAAGTTATCTACGGAATGTAATATTAACATTGCCTCTAAAAAAGAAATTCATTCGGGTCACTGAATATAAAACTTTCTATAAAGAGAGAGAGAGAGAACAGACAGGCAAGAGGTGTTTTAGGCCAGTTGCAATCCTGAAATCGATTGCATCTTCTGTCACTGCACTGTACCTGGTTCAATATACTTCAGTAAGAAAAGGTTCAACTGTTAGGGAGGGATGTTAAAAAAGGAAAAAAGAAAAAAGAAAAAAAAAAAAGGATAGTAGCTGGGCTGATGAAACACCCTTCATATTCAGAGACATCCAAAAAATGATTCAAAAATAATAATATTGTATTATTGCAAGCAAATATAAAACATGCCAGCCTTTCCATATTTATGGCAACTTATATATTGCTTTGAAAGCAGAATTCATCTCAGGAAAAAGTGTCAGCCCTGACAAAAAGGTCTTCCCCAAATTTCTTTAAGAAGTTTATTTCAGAAAGTAGAACCTGTATTAAGGTTTTATTAGAAGGACACCATGTCTAATTAGAGTTACTTGTGGATATTTGATGCATTTTTTGTAGCGTCTTATTAGTTGTAGTCATGCCTCAGCCCAAGTCTGCAAGACACACAGATAAATATTTTTCTAGACCAAAGAAAGACAAAAATGTAATCCCTAAAGAATGTATGGAAGGACCAAGAGATCCTTTAGTGTTTTTTGTTTGTTTGTTTTTTTGTTTGTTTTTCAGTGCAAGCCTGGCTGAGCTTGAAGGAAAGAGAGAAAAATGGTACTTACTATGATCAATGAGATGCTTACTAATGCAAACAAGCCAGAAGAACCTGGTCCACATTAAGCACAAGTATGGACAGACCGCATACTACCCATCACACTATCCATCCCTAATACCCTCTGTATAAGCCAGGATCTAGATACAGATAATCCATCTTGCCACATGTAAAATTCCCCATACAGGTAAGTTCAACAAAGGCTCTTGGATATATTCCTCAAGAGATTTCCATCATGAGAGACTTGAGATGTTTGACAGTGCCACATCCACAAGAGCAGCAACCACAGCGCGAGATCAGGCTGAAAGGCCAGCACACCTTTAGCCCAGGCTAAGGGGAAGATGAAGGTGCCCACCCAGCCACTCATTCTCTCTGGGGGACAAAACAGGATGAGAAATGTCATTAGTCAAAATTAGAGACAGTAGGATTGCTTACCAATTACCACCAAAGCAGGCATGACTTTTGGAAAAATAATTTAACTTACGGTCAATTAAATTAGGTTTGGGTAGTGAGAACCAAATATTTAAACACCTTTCCACCTCCCTCTCCCAGGCTCAATTTCTCTCCTTCAATTCTGACTCCTCTGCCCACCCTGAGCACAGGGTGGAGGCAGGGCGGATGGTCAGTACCTAGCAACATCTCTCTGCATCTCTTTTCCTCTTACGTTTTTGCTCTGCTTCAGCACTGGCTCTCCACAGGCTGCAGTGAATACCTGCTCTGGCACCTGGAGCACATCCTCATGTCTTCTTCTTCCTCCTCCTCCTCCATTTACACCTCCCCCTTCACCCTCTCATACTTTCATTTCCCCTTCTTCTTCCCCTTCCTCTTCCTCTTCCCCCTCCCTTCTCTGACCTAGGGGTTCCCTCTGCTGTTTCTCACTATTTTCATTCCCTCCTGCTCTGCCTCTGTGGCATTTTTTGCCATTTCTTAAATTCATTTTCACAGAGGCACCACCAGCCTTGCTGATGGTCTCACCTCCGGCCTGAACTGGAGCTAAAGCTGGCATGGGACAGACATGGGTCTCTGCCCACAGTTCGCCCCTGTAGTCACCCCATTGCCAAAACCCTGCCACTAACATCCAATACAAAATTCCCCTCAGACCTCAGAAGACCTAATTTTTACCCTGAAGACTCTCTTTTGAAATAGGGTAAATATCTCTGAAGGGTTTGGAGGGTTTTGTTTGTTTGCCCGATTGTTTTAAAAGGGAGGAAGGAAATAGACAAGGTAAATGCAGAGGTCCTGGCCTACAATCAAGCTAATCTTTTGGATTAGCACTACAAGGTTGGAACTCTTGTTACTTGATTATATTTTAAAATAAAATCTGAACTAGGGTTTAACTTGTTCTTAACAGTTCTTGCAGGTTTTTTCCAGTTCTAATGCTCATGAATCTAGAAGGGTAGTTAATCTTTAATTAAAAGAAATAATACTTTTAAAACTGTCAATAATGTGCTCTGCACTAGTGCAAGCTCAGCAGTCTCACAATAAATTAGAGTATGCTAAAGCTCACAGCTGTTAACTGACATCCACACCCCCCAAAAAAAAAAATCATCTGGGTTTCATGTTCTCTGTCAGTAAAATATTACAGGTATATAACTAGTACACTTCCTCTCCAGACTAGTAGCTATGGGAACATAGCCACTTTTTCTATCACTCTTTTAGCTAGGATCTCTGGCATTTCAGGGGGGTGATACTTTGCTGATTTGAGCAGCTGCTGTGCAGAGTACCTCGAGGCCATCAGTTGTCAATGGCCTGCACAGTGCAGCGTCAATTCCTGCAAAGTGCATTGTCAGGAATCTACTTCATTACATGATCTCTTTGCAGGAAGGACTGTGCTTCCCTAAATGAGTCAAGGCAGACCCTGTGATAAAAGGTAGATGGCTAATTATCCATAGAAGTATTCCAGCTGGAGTCTGGAGTTTACTGGCATGCAGGACAGTTTCATGGGGACTTTATGTTGCATATTTCTAACCAAAGTTTTTGTTTCTTGGTGGGGAATTTCCCCTCTGGAAGGAAATGCTTGTCTCCACTGCAGCCAGAAGTGCGACTGCCATGTAGAAATAGCTGTGGCAGCAAAAGGCAAGGTGAGGTACACAACACCAACAGCACAGACCTTGACAAAAGGCAGTCTCTTGAGTACTCATCCACATTCCCATCAGTTTTGTGATCATCCTGTGCTTCAAAGCTGTTCTGCAAGACTGATACTACAGGAAACAGATGAGCTGACAAGAAATCTCATCCCTCAGGCCATGTGAACGTGCATGCTCCTGTTTCCGCAACCCCATGAAAAGGCGGGGCCCACAGAGATGGTAAGCGTGGCAAAACACCATAGGGAAAAGGCACTCTCTGAAGTAGGGAAGACCCAGGCTCTTTGTAAAGCACAGCTTTATGGTGTCCATGGAAGAAATCCTGTACATTAATTAGCTAGCCAACAAATTCTGCACAAGCTGAAGCTTCTGAACAGATGCAGCTCCATACAGTGTTCAGTGCTGTTGGCGGATCTCAAGGTGACACTGCCAGATCCTGACAGTGAAATATCTCCACCAAATGTCTCCACCAAATATCTGCACCAAATTTTCAGCTTCTTAATTATGCCACTTACTATTTTGAACACTTCTTTAGTCAACTTTTTCCAATCCCCAGCAATATTCACACGCTTGCTGAGGCCACTTGAGAGTGTTGCAATTTAAAGTCAGGAGAAAAAAAGTATATATTTCTATAACCTCTCTTCAGAGCAAAGTCTCTTACAACCTAGGTTGTGCACCTCAGAGCTTTCTTCACAGTCTCTTCAACCTAAAACCATCTTCCCTCTGACGAGACAGCCTAAGCTTCATGTGGCACACTAGATTAGTTGCTCTGGTGGTACAAGGACAGAATACTAAAAAGCCTGAAATGTGTGCAATCCAGAGGCATTAAAAGGTATGTGCCACAAAACCAGCAATGATACAGAACTCATGGGGTTTGGGGTTTTGTCACAGGCACTGAGTTCCTACAGAAGCTTTGATCCTTCAAAAAGCTTGCTAAGGTGAAAATATCTTCTGGGCTACCTCTCACTTTATCTCAATAGAAAAATTCCCAGCTGTCTTTTGAAACTGGCAGAAATTCATTTACACAGGGGAAATAGTAGGTTTCTCACTGCTTTGATGTTTGAAGTAAAAAAGCTGACATTTTAGGGATAATTCAGGTAGCTTAAACTACAGAGAGCACCAACACTGTCTACAATGCTTAACCTAGCATCATTCCAGTGGAAAATTCCCAGAGCCATACAGCCACTGGAGCAGGACAAAATGCATTTCAGTCTTTTACTGGCACAGAAATTGATTCTATTGTGAACCAGAAGTCTGTTCTAGAAAAGTTCAATTTAAGAAAAGCCTTTTAGGGTTTACTTCCTTTTTAACAGCAATAACAAGAAAAGACAGTTCAAAAATGTTTCATGTTCAAAAAGAACTAGCACTCTTTGGGTCATCAATAGCAGGTGATGGGAAAGTCAAATTTAAAAAAAAAAAAAAAGAAACAACAATCAAGAAAAAATTGGAATCAAGAAAAAAATATAAAAATATTTGATGAGATCAGTTTCATAACATTTCTCAGAAATTAGAAAGACTCAATGAGGCTTTATCAATTTCAGCTGGTAATTTCTGGGACAATTTCTATGCTCAAGTCATGTAAGCTTTATTCGCTAATAAAACTGTTGATAGTGATCTATCTTCTCACTTGAATAATCACTCAGATAATCACTCCTGCTAGCGCAAAACAAATGTAAACATGCACCCAAACTAAGATAGCAGCAGAGAAATCTGAAGTTGCACTAGTGAGTATTGCTATAATTGGCAGTCTAAGAAAGGGAAAAATCAAGTTCTGCCTAGAGTCCTTACTGACACAAGTAGACCCTCAAAGCACCCTTATTTTCTCACATATAGAAGAGGTGTAATACATAGCTGGTTACAAATACATTACAACTCTCAGGAAATTCCTCTACTCTTGTTATTTATGCAAATGGCATTCAAATTTCTCTGTAAACTCTTTTTTCTTTATTTCTTACAATGGAATTTCAAAAATTCTTTTTCCAATCACCTGCACATATCTGAACTAGACTATAGACATTCGCTAAAATTTTGTCAATCAGATCTGCTTCATTGAAGCCCATGGAGCTAACCCATATTCCAGCAACATCCATCATACACGGAACTGCAACAAACTACTTTGCTGTCACATACAAATTATTTTTACGTGTTCTCCCTGAACAGGAAAATAGCACAAAAGTGCAAAATAGCACAATATCACAAAGAAGAAAAGTGGAACACCACCACCCAAATTAGGTCAAGTCATTTATCCTCCCATTTTACTTCAGCAAATGTTTTCACATAAAGGAAAGAGGGTCAGATAAAATGTTATTCTAATTTCCCACGAGTCATTCCATCAGTAATGTCCACAAACTCCCCTTGCCCCTATTCTTCTGCTTAATAATTTATAGTCTTGCAGTAAAACCCCAGATGGAACGATTTTATTGTAATCAGTCATCTTCCACAATTACATCCTTAAACACTCTCCTTTAGTTCTGTTATTTTTGGTCTCCTCTGAATTATTGGCTAACAAGTCTGTAAGAATTATACTTTGTGAAGTTTAGATATGGAAATTATTTACACATGAATATAACAAATATATTACCAATTCTGTTGTCCCTTGAATGCTTAGTCATGCAGCCAAATGGAAATTTCACAGAAGTCTATCTGCTAACCCTTTACTATAGGGAAGAGGTCCTCAGGATATTAGCATTTATTGGTTAGAACCTCCTTTCAAGCACCTAGTCCCCCTTTGCAGAGCAGTCTGCTGCTTCCTGCCATCCACCCAAACACAGGAAAATTTTAGGTATACAGGTATATATATATATATATATATAAGATTCCATTTGTAGGGCTATATTAAATTTCACCCTCACAAGGCTGGCAGACAAGTGGGCAGACTTGCTCAGGAGTGCAGTGTCTTTCCACCTTTTCCCTCCAAAGAGAATCCATTCTCTCATCTCAAGTACATGAAGCTAGAGACACCTTCTGCCTAGCCCAGCACTTATCCAAATCTTGGCCAACTGATGCCTTCACAGCCTGCTAAGCACAATGCGGTTTGCTGATGGAGAAGTACCCAATTCAAGTAACATCCTAAATTCTCCAGTAGCATGGGTGGGCATGGCGCATGGGCATGGGCTACAAAGTTTTGAGCTCAATGGACTCAAGAGCAGCTTGAAAGTGGTTTATTCCAGTAGATAGTAAAGTTCAGTGCCTAGCAGGTACTGAGGATGCTCACCCTTAACCTTGAACATGTGCATGGGAATTCAGAGGCCCCTGGTGCCAGCTTGCTAGGAAGTGCCCAGGCAGAGAAAAGGGCCCTGCAGATCCTGTAGGGAGAACACATGTACTTGTCCACCCAGAGCCAAAAGATGGATACTGGTTTTCGTCTTGTTCCTTTTGCCTGTAGTCATTCACTGAACAAACTGAACGTTGTCTCTCTGTCTCCGATACTTCATTTAAATCAGTCTTTTAGCCTATCCAGCAGGAAGGAAGAGCAAAGATGGATTAGAGTTAGAATCACATTCACAGTACTAATAATGAAAACACAAATATCTTTTTTTCCCTGGAGTAAAATTCATATAATTCAGAAAGCGTCCCCACTCACCACACCATGTTCACCATGTTGCAAAGCCTGTTTTAAAAAATATAACAAAAATAAGGAAGTAATTAAGCAAGCTAGCCAAAATTTTACTGATCTAAATTTATTACCTGATAACAAATCTAAGAATGTGCTTCTAGAAAACACCAAAACATGTGTCTAATTAAACCTGAACTAATTTATTTGAAACTTACTGCTGATCAAAGAATCTTGAAATATGAAAATTTTACCCCATTCAAACAAGAAAGGAATGCTGTATTCCCACAACAACGTGGCTCATCCAGAAGTTGGCCACATACATGCAAAATTAATCCAGTGAGTAATTCTGAAACTAAATCCTGCCCAGTTGAATCTGATGTTAGAACCAGTATTTGTTTCAGCTTTTGTTTTGGTTTGTTTTGTTTTTTTTTTGAATATAATAACTTCTGCTAATAAGGTCAGTTATCATTCAAGCAAGATAAAAAATGCCTGGTGAACTATTTCTCAAGTGGGAAAAAAATCAACTACTAATCAATGTGGAAAATAGGTTCCTTGGAAAAAGTCTGGAATAAGGTTTTTGCTAGGTCTGAGCTGTAAAATCTCAGTTCATTTTCTGAAGCTACTTTTTGTATTTATTTAAGAATACAAAATCTGATATAAAAATGAAGAATACTTTTGTTCCATAGAAAAGGAAACTTTTGACTGACTGAAATAAATAACAACAATAACACCAAACAAATGCTCAGCATCTTCAGTGGTGTGAAATTTTCATGTGTGATTATTCTGTTCTGAACCAGAATACTGTTCTTAAAAGTTTGTGTTTTGCACAGTGGAAATACAGCATAACTTTATCTCATACCACATAATTTTAGATCAGTATTTTCCCTATGAGTTTGGCCAGCAGCTGAAGACGAAGTATGGAAGTTATATCAGGGCAAACACAATACTGGTGCCTCACTGGTGTACTCTCCCAGCAGCATAGATATGTGACCAAGGAGAACTCTGTAGGATAAACATTTCATGAATACATCCATTTTCAACAACTTGATATAAGAAGAGATATTTTCATAACAAGGGTTAGATATACAGATACACCTCACATGCTTTGATTCACAGAGATGCATTTCACATCCAGAGCAACACAAAACAGTCAAAGGATAGTGGTCCCGCTTATTTGAGTTATGGTCCCTGACGGTTGTGTAATATGTTTCACAGATAACCTGCTGCAAAACCATCAAAATGTTTTGAAACTACAACCATTTTCACCCATAGAAATAAATACTTTCTACTTTTTTCAAACACTGCCAAGTAGCAACCCAGAATTGAGATGGTAACCTGTCATATCTGTGCCAGTCCAACAGAGATTTTAGAGAAGCAACCTGAAGATCTAAAAAGAATGTGAAGTTTCATTTGCCACAGAAAATGAACAGAGCCTCTAAATGCAGCATAGGAAATGGAGATGGACTTCAGTCCTAATAGACTGTAGCAGTATGGAAACTATAGATGTGGGAGGCACCTTTTGTCCAGTGGCCAAATTCCTGGCTCACACTGGAGTGATGCCTGATGCTTGTGATGGACTGATGGCTTAATTTAACTGCACCTAGTTAGGAGCATGCCCCTTCTCACAACGTAGGCTTTTCTTTTTTTCTGCACCAAATTATGCCTGGGGGGTTTCCCTCATTGTTTGCAAATTTGAGGGATACACTGCAGGATACACTGCATAGTGATCACTCATATCACTAAATCACTCATATCCACTTCACAATTTCCGGTCCAGGTTATCCAGATTCCATCTGATCCTTAGCTATAGTAAACCCTGGATTTTCACATAGTCTAATGTAATTAGACCAAATTTAAAACACGGTAATTACAGTAGAAGACTGGCACAGACTTTGAGAAGATTGTTTAAAGATAGCTTTAGATCTCTCTTGTCTCTTTTTAATCAAAGCTCCGCTGGAGCAGAAAATCTGTATTCCTAGCTGTAAGAAAGGCTGTGAAGGACCACGCTCCTTATCTTGCAAATGTCATTACTTGGGTGGCAAAGAAGGATGCCTGTTAAATCTCACAGGCTACAAGGGAACCAGGGAAGAAGTGTTTGGAATGACAAGCACATCCACCATTTCCTAGAGGCACAGCACTGTCATCAGAGACTGATTAGCTCCTATTCATAATATATTCCATCAGGACTTGAGGGAAAGTGTGCTTTCCAAGAGAGTACAGCACAGGAATACCACTATTTTAGTCTGCCACTAAAGACAGATCAACACGCACTGAGATACTCCACTGTTTCAGAAAACAAGCTGAACAAAAGGCTGAAGAAAGAAACACACCAGTATTTCTTTCTGGATGAATACATTGCTGTTTTGCCTGGAAGAGGTACATGTATTCACAACACAGACTCTTCCTCTGCTGGGGTCACCCAGATCAAAGGGCCCACAGGCTATGCCAAGTGCTCTGTAGCTGGAGCTACAGGTCATCTGGCATGGTCACAGGAGGTGAGAACAGTCCGAGACACCGTGCAGTCCTCTTTCCCCAAAGCATGACCCAAGTGATTTGTTAATCCAGAGGCTGGGTAACAGTTTGTGACTTACAGGTTTACTATTCTTTAATAATAAGAAGGAAAGACCAAAGATTAAAAAACTCCTTGGTCTCCACACTTACATTCCTGTGCTGAAGCTGCCAAATGCAGTGATGACTTCGGCAGTTTAGGAATTGGGTTTGCTGGGGGAGCAGAGTGGGATTATTTGCTTCAGTCCGTGAATCATAGCAAACACAGCACTGTCCTCAGGAACTGTGACCAAGCAGGGACAGAAATGTACCTGTGAGCCAGAAGATTCAATCCCAGTCTCACAGAAGTCAGCAGAGGGTTGGAAGCGACTTCAGCACGGCCAGGATTTCACCCAGAAGGAGCAGGAGTTTGTATCACAACTCCCTCCTGCCAAACCAGCCACACTCCCTGTGCATGCCAACAGCCACCAATTTCTTGTACTGATCCAAGACAAAGCTGTTGTTCTCCTGAGCACAATCAGCACCATGTGGTAAAACGGCCCTGTGCCACAAAGCCAGTGCTGAACAGATACACGTCCCACTTGGTGGGGAGTGACACAACCTCACGTTTCAATCGTAAGAACAGAGCCTTGTCAGCACAACAACAGCAATGCACAAGGTACAGAGGAGAGGAGAATAAGGAAGAAAGCTCAGAGATTAATAGAATGGAGATGAGAACAGCCTCACAGTTAAACAGTTTACTTTTCAAAGGCAACACAAGGACAAAATGCTTTGTGCGAGGAGAAAATTAGTTTCCAAGGTGTGTGCTCTCCACAAAGAGTCAAGTTAATTATTCAAAGCAGAAGCCCATGAATTCTCACAATTTAGTCATTCTGTTCTGACACATTCAGGCCCAGTGAGCCGCTTCTTATCACTAAGACTTTGATAATTAGCTTAGACATATCAAATAAACTTTCTGGAGAATTCAGTAGTAAGCAGGTATGACATCCTAATAGGGGTTTTATTAGGCATTTCTCTGCATGGTAATGTATTAGCAATC
This sequence comes from Anser brachyrhynchus, assembly GCF_964034855.1. Lineage (NCBI taxonomy): Eukaryota > Metazoa > Chordata > Aves > Anseriformes > Anatidae > Anser > Anser brachyrhynchus. The sequence continues at coordinate 67,129,136 of NC_137697.1, read as the reverse complement.
ACTGTGACATTTGCTGCTCTGAGGGGTTTTGGCCTTGCTCATTTTTTACACTTGCTGGGAAATAAATTTATTCACGGCAAAGATCTAATCCACTACAAGACTCTGTTTACCCTGGTTTCTAAAGTAGCAGGTCTCTCAGAATTAATGAGAAGTGACATATACATCATAGAAGAAAACACAGTGTCTTCAGCCTGGCATGACTGAATAACAATGATCTCTGCTAGGTCTGCAGACAGAGGAAAAGCATTCCTTACTGTCTTCGTCCTCACATCACAGCTGACATCAGCACATGAGAGCAGAAGAGATTTCTGCTTCCTCCTTCCCAACCAAGACAAAACTCCAAAAGATGGAAGAACCATCTACTAACCTTTACAGATAGTGCATAGTGCTCCCTAACTTCAGAATAACACCCAACACACCTCCCAGAAAAAAAAAAAAAAAAAAAAAAAAAAGTAAAACATTAACTGTATGATGTGACTTTCAGGGCTTTACTTACTCTTCTGTCTGTGAATTACAGGAAAGTTAATTTTGTACTGGTTACAGAGCAACTTACGATGAAGAACCCAGAGGTTTTTTTTAGATGACCCACAACCTGGAAGTGCACTGATGCAGAGTTTTTGCTTAGCATTTTGCAAAGTCTCGCTTACAACTGGACATAAAAAGAGTGAATGTGCCCCACAATTTTTGAAAAGACAGCTTTCTCTGGAATAGGAATTTCTCTTTGGAATTTGGAATGTCCAGAACGATACCTCTTTATCTTCTCACTTCATGAAGGAGAGATTTTCTTCAAAAGATATAGTTGACTTGGCAGAATAACAATGCCCAAATATTATTGTCTCACACTTGTACATTGCCAGTGGGCAATCAGGAAGGTCTCGAGCATTTTTGTCCCTCATTGTTCCTCCACTGTAGTTCATATGAAATCAAGCAAACTCATAGCTCTAATACCATTTTGCCAATCAAATAATACTGCTCACATGGAAGATTTTCAGATGTTCTTTTCTGAGGTTTTGACTGAAATTTCACTCATAAACTTGTACCTTGCAGAAAGATAATCCTAAGAAAGTCATTATAAAGTCATTATAATGTTTTTGTCATTACAATGACAAACAATAATCAAAGTCATTATAATGGTTTTGGTATTCATTGCAATGACACCTTTTCCTAAATTTACAACACTAATGGTATCTCTCAAGGCACTTCCATGTTAACTTTACAGAAGCTGCCCAAACTGGATGCCATATGTGTTCAACTGTGTTTTCATGAACGGTAAGGATTGAGTTAATCTTATTGTACTCACCCTTCATGATAACCTTAATTGCTGTTGTGAACACACCTGTTCTAGGAAACTTTAGATCACATTATTGTCAACCCCTACCATCTCATGTGCAAATTAATTTATTTCATCTTCTGCTATTCATTTTGTCTTTCCCAGCTTCTTTCCTGGTTGCTCCATTTGTTTAGAAACTGTTCCTTCCAGGTGAAGGGCAAGAAATGCACGCTGTCAAGAGATTGCAACAAAAAGTGATCCAGAATTAACAACTGGAAAGTATTTGGAAATCTCACTGTGGAGAGAGACTGTCACAGAAAATATTCTTTCTCCTGTGCCTTGCAAAATGGAGGATACAGGTACAGCGTCTAGTTTTGGAGTATTTGCATTGAATAATGCCCTCAAAAACTTTTGACTTTTTTCCTCCAGTATTCTGGTCCCATACCATATATGAAGAATATTTAGAATGCAATTAATTTTATTAATTAGCTACTTTTGTTAAGGTGTTGTTGCACCTCCACTAAAAAAAAAAAAAAAAAAAAAAAAAAAAGCAGCTGTTAGTTCACACAAATACTTTGGAAGTTAATCCATAGTTGTTCTAACTAGATATACTGCAGCTCTGAACTCCTCAAAATTTCAAGACCCTTACTCATTTCTTTCTTATTCAAGCCAGATCCATAAACAAATTACTAGCAATGAATTTGCAGAAAAATATACTCTGGAAATTGTGGTGTAAGGGGAAATAGATTATGCTGATGTCTTAAATGTCTAAAATAAGTAACAGAAGGTAAGTAATAAAATAAGTAAGATAAGTACAGACTTGGAAATCAAAAAAAAAATGCTAAATTGCAATATATTAGAGAGAACACTGCATTTGCCTTACTAGTACTATACCAAGGCCATATTTTCCAACTTTTATGACAGGGAACAGTAGATTTCTCATGTTTTCTTCAAGAACTAGGGATGAAACTTCATTTTAATAATGGTCTTGATAGAACAATAGCTGACAACAATTAGGCTACAAAGGCCCTGAAAGTGGCAACTCTCTGCTATGCGAACTGATACAGCATTGTTTCCTTGGAAACTAGCAGTCAGGGAATACATCTGTCTTGGTTCTGCCTTTCTATCTTGTCTGAAAGTTCCCTAGAAAAAGGGCCATCCTTTTAGTGTTAGTATATTCAGCAGCTCAGGAATAATGGGCACAGGATTACAATTGTGATAGCAAAATAAATAGCAGCAGCACTGTTAATCAGGTGCACAGTGCACTATTTCCATTTGTTAATGGCCGAAAATATTTAGTTCTATAGGCATTCTTACATCACCAAATACAAATACAGTACACCTTTGTAGGATCACCTGCTCAGTACTCCTAGGTTACTAAGTGGCAGTTATTCTAAAATTCCATTACAAATAAATACGGATCATTTCGGGTCAGATTGTGTTAATCTGTTGACCAGAATCATGCTGTGATCAAGATTTTCTTCCTTTAAAACAGGACTACCTATGATCTCCGTAATATAATCTGAATATCAGGCATTGAGGTCACCTTGATGCTTAGAGTTATCTTATCTTAAGTGAGCAGTCCCATATTGTACAGGTTCAACAGGGCAAAGTTAAAGCAATAATCCTGTGTTTGAAAAGTGAGTGACAGAAAGCATAAAATGCTAATTAACTTGTCTATCTCTGCTGCTGACATGGCTTTGTTTAGCACTGAGTCTTAAGAAAAATATCAGACATCAGTGGGTACCCATCCAGGTGCTCTGCACTTAGAGAAAAAAGATAATATTTTTGTAAATAATGATACTTTCAAGACAAAAAAACAACTTTCAGGTAGGTTGTACTGTGTGGGAACAGTCAAATTTATACATAAAACTCAAATTTCTAGTGGTTAGCACCAAATAATATTTATTAGATAACCTCATGCCCTACGTTAAAACTGGCAGTGGCAGTGCGTTTTGGCACTGTGAGGCTAATGTCTGTAATTAGGGCTTAACAAGGCTCTGTGAAGTACTTAGTTTGACAATTTTCATGAAAGTAGATGTACTGGCTTGATTATTTGTTCCTGTTTGTTTATGTACTTACTTATTGCCATGTATTAAGGTTATGGAGTGCCTTTCCCTCCCTTCTACTTGTATGGCGTTTAAGAATGGGATGCAAGGCCATTTTTAACACAAAGCACTGCTTCAGTTTGTGGATGGTTTGGCAGGTCTTCGCTATGATGGTTCTGACATTGATACAATTTAGTACATCTATTTTTACATAAATACCATTAAAAGTTTATAAAGAGGCAAAAGGAGCAAGCTCTGTCTCATAAGGAGCAAGGCAAGGTATATTGGCGACATTGAACTATAGCATGTCCAGAAAGTAAGTCCCCAGTCCTTCTCTGTCCTCCCTAAAATACAAAGTCTGGCTCCTCATTTCAAGTGCTCTGAGTCTCACCTCATTAAGTATGTTATAGACTATACGTTTGTATGGCATGCAGTACAGGACACCCTCTAGCAGTCTGATCCTGCAGTGCACCTAGAAGTGCCCTTGGAAAGAAGGAAGTCCATAGCTAGGCCATTTACCCTAGGACGGCAACAAAAATACCTGTCATTTCAAGCTGCCTGGCCTTATACGTTTGCTAAAAGAGATATTCAGTTCCTTTGCTCCTTGCTGCTATGTCCAACAAAAGCATGTGTTAAGGCATGATGCCAGGGAATATCTGCCAGTCTAAAGAAAAAAGGGTTATCTGGGATAATGAACAATACTTGTGGACGCACAACATATGGAGGTTGAAAAGAAAAGTGAAGGATCAGATCCATGGAGGTAGTGAAATAATAAATATCTTCAGAAATCTCACCGTACATGATTTTCCCAAGGTAACACAGGAAGTTCGTAACACAGCAAGAACTGAATTTTGATTTCCCAAGTCCTGAATTATCACTCAGCCACTGAATTTTAATGATTTTTAAATGATCCTTACACAGACTAGATTCGAACCACTGACCCAAAAGTGAAAATTTCTTCATCACATTACTCTAGGGTTACCTCATGAGTGGTCTCCTGAGTCATCCAGTATCTACAAAGCTATTTAGGAAAAGCAAATTACCTGTGGATATTGCTGTACAATAAAAGCCTTCTCATCTGCACCTACAAAATTACATAGTAAAATCTATGTACTGTAACCTGGCAGGGTTTCTCTTGACCAATATATTTTCTGCTGCAGATGATAAAAGGAAGCTTTCTCAACAGAATAATTCTTCCTCTGGCACTGCAGTACTTGTCTATGGAAATGAGAGAATCTGTGAAAACACTCTGATCTTGGAGAGTCCAGAGTAAAAGCAGAAGCTTCTCTGAAACTGAAAAAAAAAAAAAAAAAAAAAAATTTGAAAGAGCAGAAGAGTATGAAAGGACAAATAAACAAAAAGAAAAAAAAAAGTTCTTATTTGAGCATTTACTGTTCAAAGTAAATTACCCTGACTTATTCATAGCACAGCGAGACTGTAATATTATAAAACACTTGACTGTAATCAAAGGGCAACAGGATTAGCAGTTGTTTGTAATAATTTTATTTTACACTATAATAGTCATGACAAGTCTAGGATGTTTTTTATTCTGAGCATAAAATGAAATCTTATTACATTCTGCTACATACTGCAAACACAGAAGAATATATTATGGATCTTGAAAAGTGCTAATAAAAATGTTCTTTATACTACAGAACTAGTAAAAACAAAATAGGGAATCTAATCCTGTGTAATGAGTACATACACAAAATCTCTGTTAACATTGATTGGGGTTTTGCCTGAGTAAAGACAGAAGTTTCGAGTCACAATTTGCACTTTTCAAGCAGCTGACAGATCTATGGTTATAGAAGATATTCACTTTTCACCTAGAAAAGACTAAGATGTAGTTTCTTCTGATGTGGTGACCAAACATCTGCTTAAAGCTCTACATGCATCTTTTCTGTCTGTCAGCAGGTGAACTGATGAAATAAGACTTAGAATTTTCAGATATCTTGATGAGTGCTTACTTGCCATTATGTTTTTAGGAAATAATTAATCTCTTCTTGGGTTCAAGTACTGCCTCAAACAGTTCAAGGAAGCTCAAAAGCACAATCTCCTTGGGAAAACAGTAGAAAACAGATATTTTGCGCTATCCTTGCACAGGTTCAGCAGAAGACCTCTTTCTCCATCTTGGAGACTGCTAACTTCAGCTAGGTTCTGGAATGTGCAATTTGTTTTATTAACAATCGCCACTTATAAGACTCATTAGAAATCACATAAATAATGGTGTCAACTTTCACTGCACTCCTTTACTCTGAGTAATCGCTGAGCAGCACCTGGTAGCAGGCATAAGGCAAATTTAAAAGACCACAATAAAAACAAAGCTAAAAGTCTTCCACAGCTGAAACTCTTGGGGAATGTGGAGTAAAATAATGTATAAGACAAGAAGGACTTTGTGAACACATGGCACATGAGCAAGTGCAATTCAGACTAACTGTAAAGTAATCATAGAATCACAGAATGGTTTGGGTTGGAAGGGACCTTAAAGATCATCTAGTTCCAACCCCCCTGCCATGGGCAGGGACACCTCCCACTAAATAAGGTTGGCCAAGGCCCCATCCAACCCAGCCTTGAACACCTCCAGGGAAGGGGCATCCACAGCTTCTCTTGGAAACATGTTCCAGGGCCTCACTACCCTTACTGTAACAAATTTCTTTCTAGTGTCTAATATAAATCCATCCTCTTTTAGTTTAAGACCATTCCCCCTTGTCCTATCACTATCTACCTGAGTAAAGAGTCCCTCCCCATCCTTTTTATAAAATTCCTTTAGGTATTAAAAGCTCACAATGATGTCTCCCCAGAACCTTCTTTTCTCCAGGCCAAACATCCCTGGCTCTCTCAGTCTGTCTTCATAGGAGAGGTGCTCCAGCCCTTTGATCGTCTTCGTAGCCCTCCTCTGGACCATCTCTAACAGCCCCACATCTTTCTTGTGCTGGGGGCATCAAACCTGGATGCAGTACTCCAAATGGAGCCTCACAAGGGCACAGTAGAGGGGGACAATCACTTCTCCTGACCTTCTGGCCACCCCTCTGTTGATGCAGCCCAGGACACAGTTGGCCTTCTGGGCTGCAGGCACCCACTGCTGGCTCATGTTAAGCCTTTCGTCCACCAGAACCCCCAAGTCCTTCTCTGCAGGGCTGCTCTCAATGAGTTCTTCTCCCAGTCTGTGCTCATGTTTGGGATTGCCCTGACCCAGGTGCAGCACCTTGCACTTGGATCTGTTGAACCTCATGCAGTTCACACAGGCCCATTTCTCCAGCCTGTCCAGGTCCTTTTGGATGGCATCTTTGCCTTCTTTGGTATCAACCGCACCACTCAGCTTGGTGTTGTTTGCAAACTTGCTGAGGGTGCACTCAATCCCATCGTCTATGTCATTGATGTACTGTAAAGCACCAGTCCTAAGACAGACCTGTGAGGGACACTGCTCGTCACCAGTCTCCTCCTGGACATAGAGCCATTGACCACAACTCTCTGGGTGCAACCATCGAGCCGATTCCTTATCCACCAGATGGTCCACCCTTCAAATATATATCTTTCCAATTTAGAGATTAGGATGTCATGTGGAACTGTGTCAAAGGCCTTACAGAAGTCAAAGTAGATGACATCAGTCAGTCTTCACTTGTCAACTAATGTAGTCACTCCATCACAGAAGGCCACCAGATTGGTCAAGCATGGTTTACCCTTGGGGAAACCATGTTGGCTGTCTCAGATCACCTGCTTGTCTTGCCTTAACATTGCCTCCTGGAGGATCTGTTCCATGATCGTGCCAGGCACAGAGGTGAGGCTCACCAGTCTGTAGTTCCCTGGGTCCCCCTTTCTGCCCCTTTTAAAAATGGGAGTGATGTTTCCCTTTTTCCAGTCACCGGGGACTTCACCTGACTTCCATGATTTTTCAAATATGGTGGACAGTGGCTTGGCGACTACATCAGCCAACTCCCTCAGGAGCCTGGGATGCATGTCATCAGGGCCCTTGTAGTTGTTAGGTTGCATCAGGAGGTCCCAAACTTGCTCTTTCCTTACAGTGGGAGAGACTCTGCTCCCCCAGCCCCCACCTAGGGGTTTGGGGACTTGAGGGATATGGGAAGCCTGACCATTAGTGAAGACCAAGGAACGAAGTTGTTAAGTACCTCTGCCTTCTCCACAACTGTCATAACCAGTTCTCCATCTTCATTTGTCAGAGGCACTACACTTTCCCTAGATTTTCTTTTGCAGCCAATGTAGCTGTTGAACCCCTTCTTGTTATTCTTTGCATCCCTTGTCAACTTTAGTTCTGTCAGTGTCTTGGCTTTCCTCATTCCATCCCTGCACGTCCAGATAGCATTTCTGTACTATTCCCAGGACACATGGCCCCATTTCCAATGTCTGTGTATTTCCTTCTTTTGTCTAAGTTTGACCAGCAGGTCCTTGTTCAGCCATGGAGTTTTCCTGCCTTCCCTGCTTGATTTATTATATATGGGGATAGAGAGCTCTTGTGCTTTAAGAAAAAATCTCCAACAAAAACAAATCTCCAACAAAATGACTTTGACCACTGCGTTCATGCATTCACACACAAAGACACTATCCAGCATTTGTAAAAGACATAGGAAAAAAGATAGAATGGATTGCATCCCAGTTGAGAAGGCATTCAATCCCCAGTTGAACTGCATGCATCATGGATGAGGCAGACAAGAACAACCAAATTCAGGTGAACATCTCAGAGAAAAAATGGACAGTGATGAAGCAGAAGAATTATGTAAATGAAGTGTTTATTTACTTGAAAATGGATAAAAGTACACTGGCCAGTGAGGTGCCAGAAGTGGGTGGTATCAGCACTGAAAGGAAAGCTCCAACCCATGGACAGTAAAATTGATGAAACTGAGGCTCCATGGTAGATCTATCCTGTTTACTAAAGGACTTAAATTATCTATCTTCAGATCGCATAATTATAGCATCAAGGTAGAAGGCACCTATCCTTCTTTCTACACTAAACATTAAAATACTAGCAATAGGGACTTTTTGGCCTTAAGAGGAGCAGAATCTTATTAGCATGTGACAAAAACAACTGATGATGACTTTGCCCAGTCTCAAAGGAGTACTGAAACGCACAAAAATAAACCTGGTCTGTTATCATTCACAACACGCAACACCATGAAGACTTCCCTTACTGTAAGGAAACTTTACATTAACTAACCAACATTTAATTAATTAATTTTATATTAATTGTATTTATAATATTAATTAATAGATTAATTAATAAAAAGAGAGTTTCATTTGTTACACCTAGCAAGTAAAAAAGGCAACTAGCTCAGCGGGGGGAAAAAGTGATCTCTTTCCTCTGTACAGACACAACAGGAGCAAAATTAAGAGCACAATGAAGTTTTCCACTATCTACAGCAGAGAAGCCTGGGACAAGATATACAATACAGGATGAGACACCCCAAGATCAGCACACAATAACGCAAGAATGAGTGTAGTTACAGATATCTGACAGCAAAAATGCTGGTGCCTCACAAGAGATCAGTGGTTTATATTTTAAGGATCTGGACTTCTGTTTTAGGTTCATTACATCCCCTATAGAGGATTTAAAGAAAAACAGATGCCACTTCCTTACAAATAGATCACAGAATCACAGAATCACAGAATCGTCTAGGTTGGAAGAGACCTCCAAGATCACCGAGTCCTACCTCTGACCTAACACTAATAAGTCCTCCACTAAACCATATCACTAAGCTCAACATCCAAACATTTGTTAAAGACCTCCAGGGATGGTGACTCAACCACTTCCCTCGGCAGCCTATTCCAATGCCTAACAGCCCTTTCAGTAAAGAAGTTCCTCCCCGGCACAACTTTAGCCCATTCCCCCTCGTCCTGTCACCAGGCACGTGGGAGAATAGACCAGCCCCCACCTCACTACAGCCTCCTTTAAGGTACCTGTAGAGTGCGGTAAGGTCACCCCTGAGCCTTCTCTTCTCCAGGCTGAACAATCCCAGCTCCCTCAGCCGCTCCTCGTAAGACTTGTTCTCCAGACCCCTCACCAGCCTTGTTGCCCTTCTCTGGACTCTCTCGAGCACCTCGACGTCCTTCTTGTAGCAAGGGGCCCAAAACTGAACACAGTACTCAAGGTGCGGCCTCACCAGAGCCGAGTACAGGGGAACAGTCACTTCCCTAGACCTGCTGGCCACACTGCTTCTTATACAAGCCAGGATGATGTTGGCCTTCTTGGCCACCTGAGCACACTGCTGGCTCATATTCAGCCGACTATCAACCAGTACTCCCAGGTCCTTCTCGGCCAGGCAGCTTTCCATCCACTCATCTCCCAGCCTGTAGCGCTGCTTGGGGTTGCTGTGCCCCAGGTGCAGGACCCAGCACTTGGCCTTGTTGAACTTCATACAGTTGGCCTCGGCCCATTGGTCCAGCCTACCCAGATCCTCCTGCAGAGCCTTCCTACCCTCGAGCAGATCGACACACGCACCTAACTTGGTGTCATCTGCAAACTTACTGAGGGTGCACTCAATCCCCTCATCCAGATCATCAAGAAAGATATTGAAGAGGACTGGCCCCAGTACTGAGCCCTGGGGGACTGCACTAGTGACTGGCCTCCAACTGGATTTGACTCCATCCACCACAACTCTTTGGGCCCAGCTATCCAGCCAGTTTTTAACCCAACGAAGCGTACGCCAGTCCAAGCCACGAGCAGCCAGTTTCTCGAGGAGAATGCTGTGGGAAACAGTGTCAAAAGCCTTACTGAAGTCAAGGCAGACCACATCCACAGACTTTCCCTCATCCACCAAGCGTGTCACTTGGTCATAGAAGGAGATCAGGTTCGTCAAGCAGGACCTGCCCTTCATAAACCCATGCTGACTAGGCCTGATCGCCTGCTTGCCCTGTAAGTGCCGCGTGATGACTCTCAAGATAATCTGCTCCATGAGCTTCCCTGGCACTGAGGTCAAACTAACAGGCCTATAGTTCCCCGGGTCTACCTTCCGACCTTTCTTGTAGATGGGCGTCACATTTGCTAGCCGCCAGTCGACTGGGACCTCCCCTGATAGCCAGGACTGCCGATAAATGATGGAAAGCGGCTTGGCCAGCTCTTCCGCCAGTTCTCTTAGTACCCTCGGGTGGATCCCATCCAGCCCCATCAACTTGCGTACATCCAAGTCCTGTAGCAGGTCGCCAACCACTTCCTCGTGGATAGAGAGGGCCACATCCTGCTCCCCATCCCCTTCCACCAGCTCAGGGTACTGGGTATCCAGAGAACAACCGGTTTTGCCGCTAAAGACTGAGGCAAAGAAGGCATTAAGCACCTCAGCTTTTTCCTCATCCCTTGTAAATAAGTTTCCCCCCGCATCCAGTAAAGGATGGATGCCTCCCTATTTTAATATCAGGGCTAAAACTGTGAACTGGGTAAGAGTAAAATGAGCCCATTGTTTCACTAAGCAGAGCCTATCTGTGTTGTGAATCAGAGTCATTGGTCCATGTACTTTTATAGCGTGGCAGAAAAATAAAATCTGGAGCCAATACTTTCTTGTAGTGTAGTGTCAATAATGCAACTACAGAGAAAGTGTGCTGTGCTACTTATGTGCATAACACATGCCTAACCATCACAATCACTGGAGGAAACACTCCATGGAACAAATAAGCTGTGCAGTCTGCATGAAGGTTTTCTTTCTTACAGGAATATATGCATGCTGGTATACTTGTTTCTCTGTCTATGACACTCTTCACATGTAATTTCTCACCCAGAAGAATATACTATATTTATGCAAAAGTAATAAGAAATGCGCAATACATTTGTGGATTATGTTATGATGTCCATAAATACTTTTTTTCTTCTAACATTCTTTAGACCAATTTCTTTAATTTTAGAAGATTTTGGAAATATGAAAAAGACTGACTACAGTGCAGGAAAATATGGAGAACAGGTGCATTACCAAAACTAATTCCAATAGCACACAAGTAGTATTTTTGCAGTTTTTCCACCTGATGTAGTTAAAGTAGTGACGGCAATCACAAAGGTACAAATAAGCAGGTAAAGTCCATAAAAGAACACTTCAGTTGGTCTAGAGGTTGTAATAGTGCACAAAAGCTCTAAGGATTAAAATACAGTCTGATGGATGAAAATTTTGACAATACCACAGGATATCTGGGAGGGAGAACTGGTTAGGTAACAAGAAACTTCTTTTTTTTTCACTAAAATAAACAGGCTTTTTTAGTTAGCAATAATCGAAATTACATTATGCAGCAAATATATTGTTGATCACTACCACCAACATTTTTCAGTGTTCAGGTATGGAATAAAGGTTAAATTCCTTATATTTTGAGTTGCAGTTTTGTTGCCAAATGTAAAATATTTAACTATTAAACCTGTCATTATTCTCCTGCTGTTCTGGTCTGATTAGTTCTTATAATATTAAACAACAATTCATTTTATCCCTCCACATCACAAATCCAGCTGAAGGAGATAAGTGGCTGATAAAAGATCTCTGAGAACAGTTATAAATGATTCACTTTACAAGAATAATAAAGCAGATATGCAGAGCTGAGTAAACCCTCCATACATTGCATATAACTAATTTAGTTAGAAACCTTCAGCAAATTACATTCAATAATCTTCACTGTCAACCTGCTGTTTCCCAAACTTTTAAGCAGAAACTTAACTCTGAAATGCAAATGTTTAATTAGTTTTTAATAGTGAGGTTTATTTTTACTAAACTTGGTCATCTGTCTCTATTATTTTCTCCATTTTTTATAGTTAACAAGTAATTGCCATTTCAGGAGATTTCTTTCTCCTTCTTTCTGCTTTGCATTTATGCAGACTTCAGTAGAATTGATGTTCCTCTATTGTAAGCTTAGCCCTACACCATGCTGATGTCCTCCCAGAATCAGCACACTCCTCCTCTAGAAGGACCCACTACAGGGACGCTTTTTAGGGACTCACTGTAGGGACCCACCAACAGTCTTTTTCTCTTGGGACAGATGTGGAAAGCTTGAGGGCTGAGGTGTGAGGGAGGAAGCTGGTAATAAGCCAAATCTAAAGGACATCATTTACATACATATGTAAGTGAAAGGCAATGTATCATGCTTTGTTTTGATGTAAATAACTGATTGCAGAGAATAGGAACCACTGACATAAGAATTTAGACATTTTACAGCTCTTAGATCTCAGTTGTGATGCACATTCTGTCCTGGAGGGGAAAAAAAATAGCAACACACAACTTTGGTAACTGAACAGCAACAGTCTCTGTGCTTGGTTCTTATGCTGTGCTGAAAATAGGGCTCAAATTTAATAATAATATTAGAAACACTTTTCCATACTATATGTATTTTGTCTCCTTTGTGTATCTAAGGAATGTGATACATCTGAAAAGTTCAGAAAAAGAATTGTTTTTTTTCCCTAGGCCAGCAAATAAATGAAAATATTTGAAGTAATTTCCTTCTTCCATTAAATTTGGTCTAAATAGTAAAAATATCACAGCATTACTTACTGAATTGTTTTATAACACAGTGTAGCTCATCATCAGGCAGATGATGTCATGGCCTGTGTCCAAGTAATTACATGTAGAAGATTTGATTTTTAATGATGCAAACATTATGCATGGTACATGGGACTTTACCTCCTAAACCTAGAGTCTGAGATCAGACAGCCACAAAGTTTTCTCTCATCTCTCCCTTGTCTTCTTGTTCTGTGACTGTCAGAGTGGATTTGTCTAAAACCCACTGGCTTCAGTAGCCTGGGCAGGCTAGTAGAAGACCTCTCCATGCTATGAGATCACCCAAATGCTACTGGGGCAATTTGGAGGACCGTGATTCAGTTATTTTGGATGAATGCAAGCAAAATCCTCCAGCAGCCCTTTCCACCTGCTTCTGACAACCAGAAGAAAGACCTTACAGTCTTTAAAACACATAAATCCTCCTCTTCAAATGCTCAGACACCACAGCAACCAGGACAGACAGGTAGACTCAGACAGTTGCGTATTGTTACGCAATAGGGGAAATGTGGGAGATGGACAGGCTGTGTCGCACCAAAGCTCTTGGCCCCACAATAGTCTTGTTCTGCCATCAGATGTAGCTATTGCTGTGGTCACAGGAGCTGACCCAATTAAGAGAGCAAAGGATTTACAGAGAGTGCATGGAATACAAAGCACTGGACTCCGCTGTCTCTGTCTTTAAGGGAATGTTATTATAGTGTCACAAGCAGCACTTGTTTTGGCTTAGTCCCTCAGTACACAACTGGGATCTGTTGAAAGTAAAAGTAACCATTAATAGGGAAATGCATCATAATTAGTAATTGTTTGCCGAGTGTGTAATTTAGATACCAAGTTGGAGCCATGAAAAATCTGTAGTGATGATCTGACAGAGTTTAGCATAGGAATAGGTCATATGCTTGTTTTTTTCCATTAGGAAGGAAGAATTACTACCCCATTTGTTCTGAGCGTGCACCGAATATAAGATCACCTCCCTTTCAAACCAAGCTTGGTTAAGAGATGAACAAGATTTATCTTCCACTATGTAAAAGTGATCCTCAGCACAGTAGCCAGTTGCCACAGGGATGGCATAGAAAATAAGCTGTATGCAAAAATGAGTTGGAGGCCTGAGTCCAGTTGCATTAGAAAGATATCCTTCTCAAAACCAGGTGTGTTTGGCACTTGCTGTCAATCTCACTGGACAAGTTGACAAGGCCAGGGAGGGTGAATAACTGCACCACTCCCAGCAGCAATCCCTTCAGGTCTAAACAGAGCTTGCCCCACACTGACCACTCACCTTGTGTTGCAGTTCAATCACTAACTTCAGCTTCAAATCATGTCAATTCAGCAGTGTCTCCAATAACAGCAATATGCACATGCTGGGCAGGGGAGCTTTATCATGCTTGATTTCAAGAAGTCAAATCCCTGTCATGTCTTAAAGGCAGCAAAGTCCACAGGCAAGTCCCCAGATGGGGGCTAAGGAAGGGACAGACCCCTCCCATTTCCTTGGGTGACAGAGCAACCACATCTGTTCCCCAGCATCTCTTCCACAGGACCTGCAGAGGCAGAACTGAAAGGTAAGTTTTGAGATTTGTCATTCTTAAACAGAACAAATTAAATCACCTCTCAAGTGGTCATTTCTGGAGTCCTACACTCTGTTGAGTGACAGGCCCTCCTGCACTATAGTCATAATTATTAACCTTGAGGATCACGTACTCAAAAAGGAATTTTTGACTGATAATATTGTTTGCAAAGAATGAGTGGGTGATGAAGCTGGATTTGCTGCTCTGAATACTGGTTGTTCAAGAAGAAAATTGGAAGTTCACTCTTAGTCCTGCTTATGAGAAACTGACTTAAAATGATATTTTTATAAAGAAGTTCTGTAATTTCTAGATTCCTGAACTGGTGGCACTTTTAAGTAGCCCTACTACCAGAGGGTTGTTTCCCAGCTCCAACACTTTCAGCTTTCTCAGACTGTGCACTCCAAAAACAAAGATAGAAGGCAAATTCAATCCAAATTCAAGGCCATTATAATAGCAAAAGAAGCTGGCTTTTAAACACTTATCTTATACAAGGATATCTGAGAAGACATTTGTTGTCCTTATAGTCATATAGTGCTGAATGGATTGAAGAATAAACTTTCGCTCTTTGCCCTTTCAATCACTTCTCTTTTAATGCAACAATCATCATAAACACAGGGAACATTTTATGGGGGTTCCTGATATATGACATTTAATATCCCACAAACATGTTATCACAAAGGAGTTTATGGAGCAATGCATTATGTTCCTGAACTGCACTGACTTGCAAGTATACATACCAGCCCTGTTGTGAAAAGAGCAAGGCTATCATGAATTTTTGTACTACTGGCATTTAATCTGCAGTGATTTACTGAGTGAAGGTATATTTGTCAGGACACTGAGCCCACGCTCCGTTCCTTTGTTGAGTTGTCTCATGGGACCTTTCAAATCCTTTGCTCGCACATATCAATAAGAAAGGAGCAAGAAGATTAAACATCTGTCTTTATGTTTTTTCCTCTCAGGTATTCAGTTTTTTCAAAAAAGGACAAAAAAAGAAGTCTCATACAGTAGATATCTTGCAAAGGAAAGGTAAGACAATGGAATTCATATGTCACAAGAGAAAAAAAAATATATATATATATTATATTTTATTTAACTGCTAAATATCCCTAGATGGCATTGAATTAATTTGGTAGCAAAGATCCTCAGTGCTTTGCAGAAATTGGATCTTTGTTATTGTCACACTAAAGTAGCACCACATAGAAACAAGATTATGTTGTTATTATTATTATTATTATTATTAATTATTATTATTATTATTATTTTATTTTATTTTATTTTTTCCGAATGCAAAGGACGAAGCAGACAAAGTACGACCCTTTATGGAACATTATGCCTCAATTTCTACCATGATCTATGATGATGTAATTCAACTTTAGGTTATGAGTTTGCAGCTAGCCTTTATCTTTGCATACACTCATAGACGCAAAAGATAAAAAGATTTCTAACAATCTCCCAGAGATAGAAAACATCAAGGAACATTAAGTATATGAATTTTGCACTACAGAACAGGCACTCTAAGAATAGCTCCACCCACCCGCCTACATTTCCTGCAAATACTCTACCAGACTAGACTCATTCCCCGAAGTTAATTTACGTGATGTTGACTGTGTAGAGGGATACTGAAAGAAAGGTGGATAGGAGTAATGTAAAGAAGTTCAGATAAGCTGGTAAGATTTCCAACATTGATTTGAGGTCTCAAGGATTAGGCTTGGGTTGCTAAGCTAACTTTATAGACCTAACAGTAAAATTATTAGCTAAACTCACTGAAGTTCAACAGCAACTGGCAATGTAAGTTGATGGAAGAAAATTAACTTTGCTTTCATGTTTAGACACAAATCTAACAACAGAGCTGCAACCAGATCCCTTGGTTGCAAGGAACAAATTCCAAGTACCAGATGGAAACAAACCTCAGTGACCCAGGGGGATTTCTATATTCCCAGTTAATGCCCATATTTTTTGACCTGGGCCTGCCTCTGTTGATGAATAGCCAACATGGTGAAGATGTGAAATGGAGAAGTGCTAAATTTGACCTTTTATGATAATGACTTCCGGTGATAAGAACCCTGCTTCTCTTCTCTGATTATTTCCAAAGGAAATGAACAGGTTCAAAGCCTTACATTATTGAACTTTAATTAGGAGACTAGTTTGCATACATTTTAAATGTTAATCACTGTTCAGTGAGCTGGTGAACTTTGATGGGTCACAACATGCTCACCACTGGAATAGTTTGTAGCTCTCACTGCCTATTGGCACTGATGCCAGAAGCCAAATAGAACAGGACATGCATGGACAGCATAGCATCCTCTTCAGAAGTACGGAATCATCAAAGAGTTAGAGGTATGAAGCAGATTTGAATTGAGCTGATTTGAAAATGACTTCTTTCTGAACTGTGCTCTGCTGTCTAGGTTTATTCATAGGCATTATCTGCTGGCTATAATTTCAGATGCTAGTTTTAAAATGGTAAGTTGCAGCAGATAAACAGCACTGAAAATATATTTGCTATGTTATGCACGCAATGAGTAGAAATAGAGATAATGCAACTCAAATTATGGAGTAAAAACTAAAGAAAATCTGTATCAGAATAATAATTTATAGACAGCTTCCATTGTTCTCACCTGTTTTTATTTTTAAAAAGCAAAATAGCATTTCAAGGGATATGTTTCTACATTCTAATTCAGCCAGGCTGATGAGGAAGGACAAACACTTGAAAAGTGCTGTTACACAAAGTGCTTGAAGATAGAAATTATTTCCTTAAAGTGTTTAATCATGCTTTCCAAAACCACTTCCTCTGGTGACCTAATCACATAAATCATAGTAAAAGGTTAAAGACGAAGTTCAATTGCACCAAATTTTGTGTGATGGTTTCTCTGAAATGGATTACTTTCTATTAAAGAGTGAACTCATTCCAAATAACCATGTTCTTTCTACGGCCTCTGGACTGAAAGTTCATACTTTGTCACACACTTGTATGGACGGATTTTTTACCTCCTCAAAACTATGCTATGTGGGAAGATAACAACCACTCACATACCAACTTTGTTCTAGAAAGGAATTGCTTTACTACTGCCTTAGTCCATGCAGTTAAAATGTTAAGTGCGACTGATTTCTCCAGAATTTCCTTTAAACTCCACAAGTTTGATAGCAAGGGAAAGTAAAGCATAGAGAGAAAACAGGAGAGCATGTAGATGGGAAATGTCCCACCCCTAGACCTGAGTGTTATTTTCTTCCTCTCATCCCCCAGAGGTGTTTCTATTTAAACTTCTTACTCTGACGTATTGTTTGGGTGACATCATGTTTTTTACTGGGTTCAGGTTTGAAAAGCCAAGGCTGCCATGTTTCCAAGAACTGGTGAAAGCCGCCAAATTGTGCTGGCTGTATGTGGTACTGAAGAAATGTCAGTCCAACTGCCCTCTCTGAAAACTAATGAATTGCTCTGTCTGGGGAGCAAACATGGAAAAGATGCCGTTCACTTTGATTTTGCCAACACAGTAAAAAACAAATGGCACAGTAAGGCAGAGCTGTCAAAGGAGTTACACTGCCCCTACATTTAATGGCAGCAGCAACACAAGCTTGAAGAGTCTTTCATTGAAAACGTCTTAAAAGATACGGGGTATGAGCCAAAGGTTTTGGCCACTGCAGAGTAGGTGGCAGGCAGTCAAAAATGTGGCAGAAATTGTGTGATACAATGGCAGAAATACATCATATACATGCATCTTCTATAAGATCATCCCTAAGAATGACTTAATAATCTTACTATTCAAAATATAATCTCTTGATTACAGGTCCATTCAGTCCAAGAACACTGGATAGGATTCAAATCCCTGAAAAAAATCTCTAATTTCAGATTCTCCTCTCATCAGCTAATCAGCAGTTTATCAATTCAGACAATGGTGTACACTTTAAAAAAGGGTACCCCTTATATGTACTCTTTAAAGAAGTCCATATATCTTAATGTACACTTTAAACAACCAAGGCCAGTTTAAAACATTAAGTAGTACTTTTTGATAGCAAATTTCCCTGAATTTTGGGAAAGTCAGTATCAGATAGTTGCAATATATAGGAAAAGAAATACTCACAGAATAACAAAATTGTCAGGCCCATTTTTAGCTGAAATTTTCTCCATCCAAACAACACAGAGGAGCTCCAGTACATGTGAAAATCAAGCCAACACACTGGCAGGCAACCAGATCTCTTCTGGTAGCCTCCTAATTATAAAGTAGTTTCAGTAGAACACTGTAATTATTAACAGTTAATTAGGACTTTATAATGTAGCTTTGATAGCACTACTTGAACTTAATTATGAAAGAGGTAACAGGCTTGTTCCCATAATAAAGAAAGTAAATACATCATTACAGAGGAAATCATATTAAGAAATACAGTAAATCTAATTGTCATTCAGATGGTAAAATTAATACCAAAGGTAACAAAGGTCATACCAGATTAATAGTATTTTTAAAATCTATCACATCTAATACAATACTTGAACTGAAAAGGTGGTCACAAAATATACCACTACTCCAGTTCTGCAACTCCAACCATGGTTTTGCTAATTCCTCAGAGGAAGTTATGGAGGTTGATTTGAATTGTTCAAGACAACCATGGCTACTCAACATTTCCTAGAAGCCTAAGCACTTTATGGTGACATACTTATTTGGACCTGTTTTTTCCCATGCAGAGGAAGAAATGTTGGCAGTATGACAGGCAGATGCATAATTCTACATTTCTGCATTACTTTTACTTTTCTTTGGAGACATATGGGAAGAAAACAACAACAAATACTCAGCTCCAAAGCAGGGAGAGCAATGATTTGAATCAGGTCTCCAAGGCAGTTCTTAGCCTTGAGCTGGCAGGTTCAAGTGCTGGAAAACAGACATTTTGATAAAATTCTATGCATTCAAAAGCTTTTAAGTCCTGTGTTTTGATTAATGCAGAAAGAAAACAAATGTAAAGATGCCTGGAATAGAGTTTTGCTGATGACCACTATCATCATTTTAAAATTGAGTATCTCTTATCTGCTTTAAGAGATAATTAATTTACCAGACTTTTTAATCTAGCAAAAAGTAAAAGTCAGGATTTAATTCATCTTTGATGCACACCATGTCAAAGAAATGCTGGTGTAAGCATGCCTATGAGTGGTGTGGCAAATACACCTTCGCCTTCTGTAGTCAATGACTTCCAGTGTAACTACAACAGGCAGAGTTAATGAATTAAAAGTCCCATTTTCCTCTGATAGAAATCTTTCTCTGAGATCTCTTGGCATTTTTGGTGTCATTTTCATGTTGTGTTACTTAAACACATGCACACCTTTTGCAAGACGAAGAAGTCAACATTCATTGTAAGCAGTTCTGCTGTTGTGGCTGGCAGGGCAGCTATCATTGCATATTATGCTAGCTGCCTATAAACAGACCAACCTTCTAACATGTACTTTTATACCTTCAGTGATCCACATCATTTTCCAAGATGGTTCCAGACTATAGCAAGCACTTCCGACATAAGTTCTACATGGACCTGTTTTAGTTATAGAGGTATTACACTGAGTGTCAAGAGATGTACTGAAGCATAAGAATGCATGTGGAAATTGGTAGTAGCATTGCTACAAAGCTTATTTCTGGAGATGAGGTTCCTAGAGCACTAGAAAAACTGCACACCTAAGCCATGTTTCCTTGTTGGTTATGCCTTATGGCATGAATTTGACCTACCTGGAAGAGGACAACATGCCATTCAAACAGATATCTGCAAAGGTGGGTAGCCAAGAGCTCATGACCAAGTAAAGTAGATGCCCCACAGGAAGTTAAAAGTAAAATTTATGTCCATCAACAGCCCAGCATTGGTCCCTAATTAGAAGATGTCCTCCTCACAAATACTAAAACTAGGTTGCATAGGCTTAAAAAACAAAGAACCTTTTCTATGCCCATTTGAGGAAATGTATATCCAACTTCAGTGAGGAAGGGTGACTTGAATACAGGCTTCTGTAGTAATATTCCCTCCAACATTTGTGTACATAGTAACCAAATCAAACCACTGTACCCTCTTTTCAGTTTGGCTGAGAAGGTGGCAGAATTCCAAATTCAGTTTTGGCTTAGCACATGGAAAAAAAGTGGGCAACATTTGTTCAGAGAGCACTCTTGTCTCATTGTTGGCATTAAAATTAAACATAGTGGCAACATTAATCAAGGTATGAAGGTGAACATTTCCAGTCCCCCTTGCCAAGAGTCTTGGACCTCAACTATTGAGTTTCAGGCCTCTGCAACAGAATAAGGAAGGTATGTCATTGACAGATGCACCAAATCCTAGATGTACTAAAACAATATGACACTGTGATCACCCAGTGAGCATTGGATTTCTCAGCTAAACTTAGGAATTCTAAAGTTAGGTTTGAATCTGGAATTTCACATTTTTACAGCCATTCCGTTGCAGCTGAGCACAGTGGAGATAACTTTTCAGAGAGAGACCTTTTCCTTCCTGGATGATGACACAGCTTTATTTAGTGGCAGTATGACAGTGAAGAACCTTGGACAATAGGTCACTGATCAGAGTGACAACTAATTCTGTAAAACAAGAAATAATACAGAAAGCTTTAAATATTGCATTTGATCCAACACTAGCTACCTTCACATAAGGGTTATGGTCCTGAATTTGCCCTGCATTTCAAGTAGAAAAATTGAAAGTATCTGTGCATACTGAGCAGCTAGGCTTTCCTATTGATGTTGTACATCTGATATGTTCATATAGACTATGCAGAGAAACCTGCACTCATGTTTCTTTTTGCAAACAAATATGCGCTTGTTATGCTCCAGAATTGTTAGGCCCTGAAAACACTGTGCTTAAGGTAATGCAGCAAACTTTGCCAAAAATACCATGTCAGCCTAATGAAGTGACATTGCTTTCAAACTGGTGTTTGTTCCTGTTAGTTGGCTGTGAATGTAATCACAGAGAGTGCAAGAGAGACTGCAAATTCTGGTCAGGGAGGTTGCCAACAGCTCACAGTCAGCGTGACGAACAGCCACACCCCTCGCTTTTGAAACAGGCCTTGAACAAGCTGATGGGACCAGCGCTGGCCTTCCACACAGTATAAGCTCCCGTGACTACCACCAAGAATCAACTCATTGCATTCACAGCCTCCCTTCACAACCAAAAGCTTCTGAGTTTCCAGAACATTAGAGGAGACAAAATTTGGCTAAACATTCTTTCCAAACAGCCTCAGGTCGCTCTATTCCTAATCCAAAGTGAGGCAAGCAGACGGCAACGAGCACAATATGCAGTCTGCGCGCTTCTCTTAAGGCAATCATAATGCCAAGAAGGCATAAAACAAATGAAAGAATTTCATGAAAGAGGACTCGGAGATTAATGGACAGTGGATAGCTACCTACACTCTGTGCTACATTATACTGGCCTTTTTACACTTTCAGTAAAGGTTCCCTGCAGGTGCGGCTCAGGCAATAGCTTAAAGACAAGGGAATTTAAACTTTCTGTTCCTGCTGCTGGAAACCTTTTCATTGCAATTTCTTCTACTCCACTGACACATAAGTAAGCCTCTCTGAGTATTTGGAAAGTACTTCACAGCCTCACAAGATCCACAGGAACAGCTGAAGTGTGCAGAATTCACAAGTGTTCAGGCTGAGGGATGCACTCACATATCTCAGTCATGCAAAAGAAGAATGTGATTGCTCCATCTGTACACATCTCTTCCTATATCATCGGGTCCTTCATTCTTACCTTCTAGTACAAATACAGGTTTCAGACATTCCAGTGACATCATATGCATGAGGAGCAGGACAGTTGGCTCAAAGTGGTTCATGTTCCCTTCAAACTGAAAAGAAAAAGAGGTTTGTCCTTTGCTCATCTCCTTGTTAAGTTCCTGCTTATCATTTTGGTCTGGAGGGGTATTTCTCCAGGCCCACCAGCTTTAATAGCACTGGCAGCAGGGTACCTTTTTGGTTATTTGGTCATTGTTTTGTTGCCACTTTGGGGGGGGGGGGGGCGGGGGGTGGACAGTACAAGTGTTTTGCATGTCAGGCAGAGTGCCCAGAAATGGCCACAGCATGCATAAAGAGATCTTCTCTACACACAATATTATGCCTTAGCCTACTGCTGCTCCCTGCACATAACTGTATCCCCACAGAAGGGACAAGGTGCTCTGGGTGCTCTGACCAAAAAAAAAAATGATTCTTAAAGGGACTGACTTGCACTGAAACTGATCTATCAGTCATACATGTGGGTACTTGGGAAATCCAGTGATAGGAATATATGAAGCTTATTGCTTTCAAATTGGCTAGCTGGAACTAACCTTTACACTTTCTGTACAAAATTGCGATGCACTAAAAATCTAAAAACACAAAGTCTACAAAAGTAGTATACAAAATCTGATGCAACAGAGAAGGGAGTTCTGGGGAGAACTGTTTGTGGTAAGAACTGCTTAAGGAGGCTTATAATATAACACTCCCAATGTTCTGTCAATCCCACTTTTCTAACCCACTGAGCATTTTTGTACTCCATCCTTTCTGCTGTTGTCTTATCTTATGCTTATCTGGCAAACCCTTCACCATAGAATTTCTTTGTTTTTTAGTTTTGAGTCAGTACAACACCTAATACAATAAGCACAGCAGTTGACTATGCTGGCAAGACACTAGTAGTTGTAACACAAACAGTGATGATTTGTTATTCGTTCTAATACATGCTCAGCCTCAAAACAGGCCATACCTTTGTGATACTCTGGTTCTCCGCCAGTTTATAGTAGCAAAAATCTAGACTGAACTTAAAAACACTGGACCCTTTTGTATCACCTCAGGATCTAGTTCAGGAGATCATAGAATCATAGAATAATTTAGGTCAGAAAATACCATAAAGATCATCAAGTCCAACCAACAACCATCCCATCTCTAAATCATGTCCCTTAGTGCCGTTTCCATATATCTCTTGAATACCTCCAGGTACATGGACTCCACCGCTTCCTTGGGCAGTCTGATCCAATGTTTGACTACTCTTTCCGTGAAGAAATTATTCATAATGTCCAATCTAAACCTCTTCTGGTGCATCTTGAGGCCGTTTCCTCATGTCGTATCACTTGCCACCTGAGAAAAGAGACTGATACCTTCCTCGCTGCAACCTCCTTTCAGTTAACTTTAGAGAGCAATGATGTTTCTCCTCTACTCTGGAATAAACAACCCCAGTTCCCTCAGCCATTCCTCATATGTCATGTTTTCTAGTCCCTTCACCACCTCCATTGCTCTTCTCTGCACATGCTTGAGAAACTACACATCTTTCTTGTAGTGAGAGGTCCAAAACTGAATACAGTACTTGAGGTGCGATCTCACCAGTGCCACATACAAGGGGGTAATCACTTCTTCAGTCCTGCTGGCCACACCATTTCTGATATAGGCTAGGATGCCATTGGCCTTCTTGGCCACCTGGGCACACTGCTGGCTCACTGCTGGCTCATGAGGTACAAGACAGTGTTTCATACCTCTCCCAGTGCTGTCCAGCTTGGCTGATCACCATATTTTGTAAGCTTTTTATTCCCATGCTTTTGCAGTGGTTACATCTGAAACATTTTTTTCCTCCTTATAGGTGTCTGTGAGCTCTACCTCTCATGCTATAATACAACTGAGAGGATATTCACTTCCATGCAGGGGAGCAGAAAAATGGTTATATGTCCTTTAAAACACTACAATAGGTCTTAATTATGTCACTATTACATTGAGCAAACACTCATCTTTAACTCTGATTGATTTTAATGGAGGGTAAGGCCACTTAGCAGTACTCTGAAGCACTCGATAGAAGGACTGGACCCTACAGACTTCATCCTGCTACACAGGAGTCGAGGAAAGTTTATGTCATTAAATAAAGGGGTAGCTGAAGCAAACTCCAAACAACCCCCTGGGTTTATCAGGAACTGGAAATTAATTCCTCACATGTTCACCTCAAACTGTAACCAAACAACCAACCAAAAAAAAAAAAAAAAAGTAGTGTGCAATCTATTGAAAGGAACCTTACATAACTGAATTCAAATCAAAGGTCTGTAACCACTGAAATCGACGGGGTCATTTCATAATGGTGGGTCAAAATATAACCCAGATAACACATCTTTCTTCCAGACTATCCAGAGTATTTTTACAAAATGTTTGTCTTTTAGAAATACGTAGTTTTTAATAACTGAGTGGGTGTAATGTAAGTACCAACATCACTTTTAAAATCATTATGTACTACTTCAGAAACAGGTACTTTCTACTCAGTTGGGGGTAACAATTTTATTATAAAAGAGGTGTGTGTGTTTCTGATTCCAAAATGTTACATTCTACTACATTTTTAAAAGAAGAAAAGTAAGAGATTACCCTATAGGTATACTCCAATCTTGGAAGAAAAATGTCATGCCAACTCAGTCTTCCTGGTGTTATTAGGTTAGCAGATAGCTTCCAGGTGAAAGACATCCACCTGTAATGATCACATTAAGGCAGAGCTCATTAATTAAAAATGGGGTATGTTTTTATTCATTTGTGGTGTCTGCTGAATAACCCATGGCATTTCTTTAACATAGAAACACAAACAAATAAACAAAAAGATAATTCTGACCTATTCTAATGAAAGAAAAAATGTATGTGCTATATTCCTATATAAGTGTAAGTCAGAATAGCTCCACTGATATCCTATGGAGGGTAGCTATTCCTACCTAAGAAAAATCTGTTCCAAGATTTAGAATAGCCTTGTTTGATCACAGAGTTTCTACTTTCTGCATAGAAAACTTAAGTAGTTCTTTTTCCAGATAAAACATAACTAATTTTCAACACATGATATTGGAAAAGATTTTCCCTAAACTATTTGTTTTTAAATGGAGGGACAAAATTGCAGATTTTCACAGGAACTGAGACTTTCAATTCTAGCAGACAGAGGGTTTTTACATGTTGACAGATAGATAATATTAATGGTCAAAATCAAAGCCAATTTCATGTTTAGTTTACTACACTAAAGAGAGGAAGGACTTTTAATAAGAAATACTTTTAATAGACTTTTCAGGCGAGATCCCACTCTTATCGATGTAAATTCAACATAAAGCAATGAAAGCAATGGCATTTTTTGAATTTATAACAGCATACAAGGAACCAATATGTGACCCAAAAAGTTTTACTGCTGCACTTTGAACAAGACTAACTACGAATTTAAAACTAGATCAAAAATCCCATTGACTGTCTTCTAACCCAATTAAGTAAGTCCACCTCCACAATATAAATTCTGTACCTTGAATTCTAGAGAAGTTTTATAATTTTGGTTTGATATCTGTGGCTTAACCTCATCTCTCATTTTAAATACAGACTGTGTAACAGTCTCTCATTTTGCCACAGACAGTGGGCTCATTACTAAATCTGCTCACCATCTACTCACTTTATTTACAACAGCACACTGCTCCCTAG
Organism: Anser brachyrhynchus; assembly: GCF_964034855.1. NCBI lineage: Eukaryota > Metazoa > Chordata > Aves > Anseriformes > Anatidae > Anser > Anser brachyrhynchus. The sequence continues at coordinate 67,103,387 of NC_137697.1, read as the reverse complement.
CTGCCTCCTCCAGTAGCAGTCAACTCAAGTACAGACAGATATAACCAATATTGCAGTGAGATGCATAAATTGAGCATTATCTTTTGCTTTGGTAAAATATGTTTCAGAACCAAATGCAAGGGACTTTTCTTGACTGCCTTCCCAGTCCTGCAATGGGATTACCCCAGTGAGGGTTTTCATTTCTTAATACTTAGTCATTGTGTCACTAACACATCATCAGTTTAAAAAAAAAAAAATCCTTCAAATATTTGAAAAAAAATCCCATAGCAAAGTTCATTAACATCATTCCACCATTTGGTATACCAATAACAGCCATGTTAAGTGGATTTTTTCATATCTGTAGGTGAGTAGGAAGGTAGCTATATAGATAGGTTGATAGACAGGTAAATATATATATATATTCATTCAACATTTTTATTTTGTATCAAATCAGCTGGGAATTGTCTGCATTTAACAGTTTAATGCAGCTTGTCATCATTCATGTAGGCAAATTAATGTAAATGAAAATAAATCACATATTATACCCAACAGAAAGAGCACCCCAGATGTAATTCACTAGTCCAAGGAAAGTGCAATGTTAGCAGTGTTCAAATCTCATAAAAACTTCAGAGAAGGGAAATGAGCTTTCCCCTCTGGTGCCTCCCAACTGGTGTCCACTGAATATGTTTGTAGTAGGACACCATCACCCTAGAGAGTTACAGAAGAAAATATTTTAAGAGACTGCATGCTACTTTGTAATATTCAAGACATTGTTTTCCATTAGCTTTCAGTCAGGCCCTGCACATCTTTCCTTTCTCTGCTGTTTTAGTGTGCTGAAAAGCTGATGCTAGTAGGGGGGAGGGTAACTGCCATTGTTCACTAGAGGAGAATATGAAGTTTTCTAACCTTGAAATTGGGATGCAGCTAAAATAGACTTCACTTTTACTTTCTCCCTTTTTTTTTAAACCCATTGTGCTCTCCCATCTAAAAGGACAAGTTCAATTTCCCTTCAATTCAGCACTGTTAGTATGGCCCTGAGCAGAATTAATAAATCCACTTCTAATTTATTAACGTCTTTCACAGTTCTCCATTCAACCAGCTTGCATGGCACACTTTTAAAAAATGATTCTGTCATCTGGAATGAGAGGATACAAATAATGGACAAAACAGGATCAGAGTGACTGCATTTAATGACTGAACTCCCAAGAAGCTTTATGGCAGGCATCACAAATACCCTCATGTTTCACCACAGCTGAAATAAACCACTGACTTGCATGTGACAGCTGATCCACACCTTAATTAGCAACACCTTTAAATCAGAAAAGCTTCATCAAACGAGGGGTCTGCATTTCATTGGATTAAAACGTATATCTCTTGAGAGAAATCCACGGATCAGTATGAACTCAGATCTTTTACAGGGGTCAGAAGAGGGGCAGAAGCACAAACTATATCCTTTTACTATCTAATTTTGTATGACAGTCTATTATTGAGACTATTCCCAAGCCACACCTTTTTCTTGGGCACTTTGCTGCAGCCGTGGTCTTCTCCTTGAAATTAGTCACTTGTCCATATAAGAAGTAAGAATCTGGCCTCCAGTTTACTCAGCTATTACACTGCCAAGAAGAAAGAGAGCTCAGGATGGAGTGAATGAAAAGATAAATATTAGTAAAATACCATGACATATGATTTTTATCCAGGATCAGATGTTTTTCCCATACGGTTTCATTCCCATTAAGGACGTGAAAGCAAGCACCGACAGAAGGAAGAAGATTTTTGGAGAGCAATACAAGTCATAGATGAGCAGAATTACCTTGTATTCTAGCTAATACACAGTGATGGTAAGGTTAATATATTGCTGGTTCAGCGGCTGCATTTTATGTTCTACATAATGGAACTGGCTCCCTTTTTTCTGCATGCCCTAAAAACAAAAAGCCACAGAGAAAGGTGTTACACTAAGTGTTTGAAAAGGCACGATACCCCTGTGGATAGAGCATGGAGTGGGCACTGTGTCTGCTAGAAGCATTTACTGAGAGATTCAGTAGCAAGAACATAAAACCCAAAGTCACTTTTTACATACAGATTGTCCACTCAATCTAGAAAACATAAGAAAATTATAGAGGTGCCCACTGTGTCTCTGAAGCCAAAGTGTATTGAAAACAGATCTCAGTGTTCAATTGGCTTTCAAAAGAATAGTATAGGTCCATCAGTCCTGCAATAAAAGCAGGGCGTCAGTGTTAAATAGTGAACTTTTAAGTTTTCTTCTTAAATAACGAAATGACAAAATGACATGACAGCTACATCATGCCATTTGCTTATGCTACCTAGAATGAGTTAAAATCATCTTTAACTTTGGGCTGTCTCTGAAATTTCTAGTTAAAGTAAATACAAGCCTCTTGCGTTTTGTTAAAAATAGATGCTTTTTTGAACCTGATCATTAAAGTGATTTATTTGCATATGTGCTTGATCTTTATTTAACCTGGAAATTTCAGGATTAAATATATATATCACTTTTTATCACTTTTTTTTCTGTTAAAAGATTACTCTTCAGTTCTGAAAGAACTCCTACTATTAGGATTTTTATAGTTCTTTAGACTATGAAGATTTGGGGAGTTTTGCTGTAGATGATTTCTTTTAATTTAAAAAAAAAAAAAATCAAGATCCAATCATGTTTTTCTTTTCCTATTCAAGTAATGGATGGTACTATCCAAAATCACAGAATCACGGTGGGGCTGAGGTTGGAGGCACCTCTGGATATCATCCAGTCCAAATCCTCCAGCTCAGAGCAGTGTCAGCTAGAGCACATCACCCAAGACGATGCGCAGTTGAGTTATGAATATTTCCAGCAGTGGAGAATCCACAGCCTCTCTGAGAAATCGACTCCAGTATTTGAACACTCTCACAGTGAGAAAGTTTTCTGTTAAGTTTAAATGGATTTATTCAAGAGAAAAAAAAAATTGAGGAAGTTCTAAATTTCGAACCTTGATCTGAACCTAAGGTTCAGATAAAAAGAGAATTAAAGAAACTTAGGTTTGTGGTCCTGCAACAGAGTGCTTGGATTTAGTTTGGCATTCTTTATAGAGAAAAACTAGGGAATTATTTTGGAAGTTGATTCCATTGTCCTCTAGGGTTTAGAAGACAGAGAACAGAAAATTAAGATATAGTGCTTTGACTTCGACCCATGTCTTCTCTCTTTCTGCGACCCATGTCTTCTCTCTTTCTGCATCATGCTCTCTCCTGCATCATCCCAAACAAGGTTTACAGGTTTATAAACCCAAGTACTGATTTATACTATTCTCTGCTGCATGCTCAGCTATGCCTATCAGACTATTAAGAAATTAATAGGGTCTCTGTATCTGTCATTACTAATTTTAAACAGGAACAAGGACATGCCAAGCCATAATATTGATGCATTTGAAAATATGTTAATTGTCCTTCTCATCATTCAGCCTACATAGCTACTTTCCAATACTACTTTCCTAAATACAAATCATGAGATTTCAACAAAATTTTAACATTTTAAAAACCATATCTGAGCTCCTTTGAAATGCCAGTTTTCCCACTAATTGAAAAATAGGTCTTGTAAGGATATTTATAGAGAAATCAACAATCAGAGATAGAAGTTAATGTACATTTGGTACACATTATCAGCTGCTTTTCAGCTTCAATTACTAATGAAAATTAGCTATCTGAGCTCAGCAGAAGTGCTAACTAGCTTTCAATACCAGTAGTTCTCATCCTGGGTCCAGAAGAGCTGCAAACAGCTCAGTCACACTTCTGCAAAATCTCTGGGGTAGATGTGAAATGGGAGGTAAGCAAGGGACTATTTTTCTCCCCCCGGCAAACCTGAGTAATTTTCGCTCATGCTAATATAGTCATGCCAGTGCAATAATGACTGTGTATTCCTCTCAGACTGCAAACAGACAGTCTTACAGCATATCAATGTGTATAAGGAAGCACAATGAATATTGACAGTGATCGAATGCATCATTTTCTCTATGGAAACCTGGAATACTGAATGGTCCAACTCCATATTAGCTTTGGGAGGGGCACTGAGTGGAATTTTGTAGATGTGTATGGAATAGTGACTCTTTTGACATTTAGATGTCAAGTTCCGTATGCTGATATTTGGTTTGTAGGCTGAAATATCTTTTGGGCTGCCTGAGAAAATATTTTTCTTGAAGAGAGATGGCAGCCCTTCAAGTAGTAAATCAGGAAATGACCCCCAGTAGTGAATGCAAGCAAAGGAGGAGCACAGGTGGGGGCTGGGGCAGGGGAAATCTCTTTAAAATAAGTGATAATCATCACGGAGTCTATTACTCCTTTGTCTCTTCTCAAAACTTCTGTACCGTTCTATTCTCTGACACTGGAGGAGGTGATTCATCCAAGCTGTGTAGACAAACCTCATTTCCTAGCATATCAAACCACATTAATTTTTCACGTATTCATATACATAATACTCCAGAAATTCTAGAAATTCTCCATGACCTAAGTATTTGGGCTGCAATTTTCAAAGAAACTTCAGGGGATCTGACACTCAGGCCACACCAAATTTCACGGAAGTTCAACCTCAGATCAAGACAGACAGAGTTAATGAATTGATTGATATGTGCAGGACAGCAGCATTTTCAGGGGCACTTGCAAACCCAGCTGGCCAGTGCTTGTTGCTTGTATCTGAAAAACTGCTGTATGATTATGTTGATTACTAGTTTCTGTGCTTTGTATTAGAAAAGATAATATTCTAGAGGTTCTCCCTCGATTCCCTTTCCATCCTTTAGGCAAAATATAGAGTGCAAGCCAGAACTCCTCAACTGTTAGAGATCAAAATATTTCCCTCCTCTCCCCCCATCTGAATGCAGGCATGAAGGTAAACCAAGAGGCAGGGCTGCTGGGACGGTCCTTGGACCACCTTTCTAAAGACATGGCACACTGACAGACAACGTTTTCCATAAAGCCTTGTCTCCAATGAAAAAGTGAAAGATTTGCCATTTGTCAGGGCTTCACAATCTTAATTTTGACAGCTTCTTGCAAACACATTTAGTGTTCTGGCTGCTATGTTCCTTAGTCAATTTTTGTGCAGCAATAGCACATACTCATGGCAAAGAACAGCACCGGTGTTATATTGGGTCCACCAAAACTGATTCAACTACCATCCAGGCCAGCTGTAATGCCATAATGAAGGCTGATGTGTGGAAGACACAGTCATTGCAGCAAAACACTGCAGACTGAAGGAGCTGAATAGAGCCATGAAATGGGAATCACAAGCACTGAGAGGCGGAATAAAAAAGAACAGGTCATATCTCATCTCTCTCTGTGGCACACATCTTGCTAATATGAAGAACTCATGACAAATCATCCCTCATTTATTTTCTTTGTACACGGTGAATGCCAAATATGTTTGGTTGCTGACCTCCAGCAGTAATGAAGCCATACAAGAACATACACTAATAAGAAAGAAAACAATGGCAGGAGCACTTTCAGTCTCCTTTTTCTAGATTTAAGAACTCTTTTTTATTTTAAAAAGAAGAAAAAAAAATATAAATCCATGTGTGTATGTTTCATAAAGTTTAAAAGTGTGACAGGAAGCAAGACTTGCATTTTAACATTTTTTACTTGTTCTGCTCCTGGTTTGCTGTAACATTTTTGTCATGCCTTCCATGCCTTTATTTGCTTTCTTCCTTGGATGCTGCATGAATTTAGCTATAGTAAAAAGCTTTCTGGTGCTACAGTAAGTACAAGACACTGTGATGTAAAAATAAATAAATAAAAAGACAAAAAGACTTGGGTAACAACTAGTTCAAGAGTAAGCAGGCAGCTCCAAATATACTCTGGAGATGCGGTGTTTCAATTTGCAACACACAAAGTCCAAATGCAATCTCAGTCATCAGGAGCTAATGAACTCCCCACACCCAAGATGTTAGGTAAGGGGTATGTTTTCCATGAACAACATCACTTGGGACACAAAATCAGAAATTAGAGCAGCTCCTCGCCACCGATGCTTGCATTCACCAAGCTGTGCAAGGGAGAACTTGCAACAATATGCCACACAATCAGCAGCCCTATCAGGAACAGAAGAGTTTGTCCAAATGCGAGAATATGCCATAAAGAGGTCAGGGAGAAGGTAAGAGAGAGGGAAGGAGAGAGGAACACTCTCCTAACATCATTTTTGGGTGCTAATCCAGCACCTGCGCTAACAGCCAAGCCTTGCTGTTGACATAGAAGTAACTAGAGAATGGGTGACATCCCACCTACAGTTGTACAGTGGCATTGCTTGATTATTATAGCTTGTGCTACAGTAAGGCCAGGACACCCCAAAGGAGATGAGGGTCCTGTTGCATTCAGTAGCATGCATGCATGAAGTCTTCCATGTCCCAGTGACCCAGGGGCTGTCAGACACACACACAAAGGATTTCATATTTCCCCAGTTTTCCAGTAACCAGGAGAGACACTGAAGCCCTGGCAGCAGCTGCAGAGCAGAGGGTGCAGGCTGCTGCACAACTGCATGCCCTGCAAAAGAGCTGCCCGATGCAGTTCACTGCAACATCTGCGGGAAGCGGGGCTCGCTCCTCTGTGACACAGCTCGTCGTTGCCTGCTCGCTGCGGGAGAAAGGGGGAGAAAAGCTAGTGCTTTTTCACTTAAAAAGGCACAGCAACAGAAGAGTTAAAATAAGAAAGCCTGAATGTTTAATCTGCCAGAAACATATCAGAAGAGCAATCAAATCTGGGATAAGTAGCTCCGAATGAGGTATGCTTGATTGCTTTAGGCCATGCTGTTTGTCAGTCTTTTAAAATTCAAGTCATTACCAGATGCTGATCTGCTATAATATTGTGATATTTTATCTGATTACACTTATCTGATTGTGCTGTATCTGCTATTTGCCTTCCTATTTTTCCATGTATATTAAATGCAGGTGGTTTTATTATTCAGAGAGCTAGAAAGTGTTGACTGTTCTGAATATAAATGGGGATATTATATCATTACCTTGCTCTGAAAGCAGAGCCATTCAGTGTGTAAATCATATGCAAGGTACCTAGTGGAGACACAATAAACCATAATGTCTTGAGAGAGAAAGCAATGAGGAAGGGATAAGGAGATAAAAATTTAAGGCATTGTTAAAGAAGGATAATCTTCATAATCCTATTTAGTTCTTGCAAACCACCATTTGTTGATAGTACAACCTTTATATTCAAAACTTTTTTTAAGTTCATTAAGTATCTCTTGGTGAAGTTATTGCCACATGGAACATCATCAATAATGGGACTGAATAAAATACAAGATCACCAACCAACCAAGTGTTTTAGCAGCTTTCTAAAGGATGCAGAAGGGACACACACATTTCTGCAAAAGCTCTGCAGACCCTTGCTCTCCCCACCACAGTGCTTACTCTGGGTACAGGGCTTCAGGTCTGCCTGGAGAAATATGAAGAATTCACTTACAGAAGGTCCGGGTGGCAGGGCAAAGGGACTTCCTCTTAGATCAGTATGCAGATATAATAAAGATAATCTGGGATCGCCTTTTACTTGCTAGCAGAATTTTTGTGATAAATTTCGCAGTGATAAGTTGAGAACGTGATCTGCAAGGAGGCATAGAAATGTTACAAAATCACAGACTGTCTGAGGTTGGATGCATCTCTGGAGATCAGCCAGTCCACCTCCCTTGCTCAACCAGAGCACGTCGCTCAGGACAGTGTGCAGTTGGGTTCTGAGTATCTCCAAGGATGGAGACTCCACAGCCTATCTGGGAACATGTTTCTGTGTTCAAAAACCCGCATAGTAGAAATGTGTTTTCTTATGTTTAAATGGCCCTTCCTGTGTTCTAGTTTGTGCCCATTCGCCCTTGTACTGGCACTGTGCACCACTGAAAAGAGCCTGGCTCTGTCCTCTTTGCACCCTCCCTTTAGTTATTTACAGACATTGACAAGATCTCCCCTTAACCTCCTCTTGTCCAGGCTGAACAGTCCAGGCTCTCCCAGCCTCTACCATAGGAGAGGTGCTCCAGTCCCTTGATCACATTGGTGGCCTTGCTCTGGACTCTCTCCAGTGTGTCCATATATCTCTTGTACTGGGAAGCACAGGACTGGACCTGGCACCACAGATGTGGTCATCTCCAAATGTTATTCCTCCCCTTTGGCAGAAGTGATGTCAAGAACCCAAACAGGCAGCAGCAGAAAGCAGCCCAGCAGATCTGTCCACAGTTTAAAGAAAGAATGAAAGCTGCAATCCTCAGCCTGTGAGGAAGGACTCACCCTGAAAAAATCATCACTTACACGCTTTGCAGATGGCTGCCATTCTCTCACAGGGGAACAAGACTGCCACCCAAGGATAGCCAACAAAAAATACAAAGCAATCGCTAAATTCAAGATGTTCTGTGTTACTGAAAGGAGCATGTGGCCTCCCAGCTGGATAGATGCCCCTTGCGTTCGTGGTGCAAGTGCCTCTGCCTTGTTGACCATCAGCTGGAGGTGTTCAGGGACAAAAGTTAAAAGTTCCTGCCCAGCACCTTGTTTGCTGGATGCTATAAGAAAGCATGGGAGTGTGGCATCTGCACACAGTGTGGCACTGCTGCACCCAGAGACTGTTCTTCAGGAAATTGGAACAGCAGGTGCTGCAGAAGGCAGCTGGGAAAAGCCTACCAGGCCCTATAATTAAAACACAGCAGACTCCAGCTTCTTTGAAAAAGAAGAATGCAAAAGGAAACAACAACAACAACAACAACAACAAGGTTCACAGAGAATTGGGTCTCAACATAATAGCTATGGATGAGATGCACAGACACCCAGAAAGTCAAGAGGAAAAACAAGCAAATAAAAAGCTGAGCGTGGGGAAAGAGCCACAGCTATTGAAGGTTAGTTTAAGCTTGCAAGGGAAAGCATAAGGGCAACAAAACAAACGCAGGGATTAGTGTAAGGTTTAATAAGAATAAAGATGGTTTGAAACTGAACTGAGAGAATGGTACACTATTATTCTAGGGCCATTACACACAGTGTGAAGCTCATAGGGGTGTCTGTTTTACGAATAAGTGCGCAGGCCGTCCGGCTCCACCAGAGGCAGAAGTAGCAGAAGTACTCCTTCTCTTTGTAAAATTCACCTTTAGAAAGCAGGAGCAAATAAGGCTGTTGAGAAGGAGAAAGAAGATAGACATAGCCCTCAGTGCATGGATAAGAGCTAGAGGGACAAACTACCACCTTAAATGCCACTTTCCCAAATACTCACTGATTTATCTTCCCATATGATTTTCAGCATAGTGATATTGATACACAAGTCTGGGCATCAAAGGAATGAACAGCCAGTTTGCTGGAATAAATGTGATTTTCTCATGAACGACACTAAATATGTTCATGCAACTTCTGTGCCTGGAGCCATTTGACACAGGGAAATTCTTGTTTTGTGTTCATATTCCAAAAGCAAGCCTTTATCCTTCCCATCTGTGGAGAAAAGTTTGAAGATGTTAGCCCAAAGTTAAAAGAACAAAAAGCAAATGAAAAGAACCTCATGTGTAAAACATATTTTTTAAAATCTTAGAGTGTCATTTTTTGGAGATTTTTGTAGATCTTGATTCACACATTTGAGCTCAGTTGCACTCCTTTTTAAAAGCACCTGGACAGAGAAGCTAACAAGCATCATACTGATTTTCCAGGATACAAATCAGATTTCCCAGTCGCTAGCTGTATGTATACCTGTATTGGTTTTACACAGCAAGGGCTTAGTAGCAGGGGGATGCAGGGGTGACCTCTGTGAGCAGAGCCCAGCAGCTGCCCCATGGCAGAGCAGAGCCAGCTCCAGCTGCTCCAAAAGGGACCCACTGCTGGCCAGAGCTGAGCCATGAGCAATGCTGGGTGGGCCTCTCATTAAAAAATAACTCTCAGGGTATCCAGGGCAGTAGGCAAGTCCATGGGGATGGGGATGGGGATGGGATGTCAGCTTGTGGGTAGGGGTCAGGAGCAGGTGGTGGGATCCAGAGTCAGACACAGCCCCAGCACCAGTTTGCAATTACTGGATTTGAAGAAATGTCATTAGAAGCAAAACAGCTTGTGCTGGTTTTGTCTTTCTCGTCTTTCTCTTGTATTTGTTTATATGCTAATTACTGTAATATGTCTGCTAAAGATACAGCTTTGTTTTGATTGTTGGTGTTTCCGGAACATCACTCCGAACAGCGCTTGCAAAGCCACTCCATTTGCAAAAGCAGCCACAGAATGTGAAGCCCTTACCAAGCAGGCAGGCTCCCAGACAGGCTGCTCACAAGTTTGTCAGCTACAAGCTGAGAATTGCCTGAGCCTGGTGTCCCGTTGCCAGTGCCAGGTCCATGTCACTCCAAGCATCCGTGTCCCACCAGCGCCACTCTGCAGTGGGGGTCCCATGGCTGCCAGGACCCTGAGCCCCAGTGATGGCAAATGCCTGCTCGTTGTCTGTGTTTTCCTCTTCTCTTGGCCTGTTAATGCTATGGCCAGGACTATCATTTTTCCAAAAACCTCAGCGGTTTCACCAAACATGACTTTGTGGCTTTATTGCTCAGGTCACCTTAGTATGGAATAATTTCAAGAGCATTAGCCATAATTTAGCAACTTGGTCTGTTAAAGAAAATATACATTAAAAAATAAATAAAATAAATAAAATAAAATAAAATAAATAAATAAATAAATAAATAAATAAAATGGGCTAACAGTTCCTCTATTAAAAGCTTTCATCTGGAAACTGGGCTTATATGGTAAATATTTGTTAGCATGGGGGCTGCAGGGGTGGTCTCTGTGAGCAAAGCCCAGCAGCTGCCCCATGTCAGAGCAGAGCCAGCTCCAGCTGCTCCAAAAGGGACCCACTGCTGGCCAGAGCTGAGCCATGAGTGACAGTGGTTGGGCCTCCGGGAGAGCAGAGTTAAGGAAGGGAAAGAAGTGCTGGGCAACAGCAGCTGGGAGAGAGGGGTGAGAGCCAGCCCTGCAGCCCCCAAGGGCAGTGCAGCAGGAGGGCAGGAGGTGCTCCAGGCACGCAGCACAAGTTCCCCTGCGGCCTGTGGAGAGGCCCCTGGTGGAGCAGGCTGTCCCCCTGCAGCCCATGGGTCCCACACGGAGCAGATCTCCACGCTGCAGCCCGTGGAGGAGCCCCCGGTGGAGCAGGTGGATGTGGCCTGGAGGAGGCTGCGGCCCATGGAGAGCCCCCGCAGGAGCAGGCCCGGGCCGGAGCTGCAGCCTGTTAAGATAATTGTTGAGTGATCTCCCTGTCCTTATCTCAACCCTTGAGCCCATTCCCATTGTATTTGCTCCCACACACACACTCCCACCCTGTTCCTCTGAGGAGGGGGAATAAGAGCACGGTGTGTGGAGTTTAGCTTTCCATCAGCGTGAAACCACCACAGACAGCTGCAAGTACATGTTCCACGTTAATAGTGCTTACGGACATTAGGACACAGTGTCACAGGCTTTTTCTCAGAGGAAAAAGCTGAAGGAGCTCCTGACCGAAATGTCTGTTCTCATTCTTCCCTCGTGCTGCCTCTCAGATATGCTGACACAACTGTTCGGTCAGGCTGTACAGCAAGCAGCTCCAGGTTAATGGCAACCCTGACAAAGGGAAAATCTGTTATACTCTCAAAGCCCCCTTAGCTCACCGACCAGTTTAAAACATGGGGATGCTTTAGGACAACAGCAGAACCTCAGCCACTGCTGTACCCAGGCTTTGTGGAGCTACCCAGGCTACATGGAGCACTGCTGCAGGAATATAGGGACCTAGGTCCCTATTCCCAAGAAGAAATTCATCTTCTCAGAACGGCTTTGGCACTGTTCTGATCTTTCATTAACTCTTAAAAAGTTAGGCGTGAATTTGTGTGGTATAAAACTGTTGCTAAAGAAGTACATTGTGCCTTGATCATCTCTTCCTATCAAATATATACGAGCAGACTTCGTTCCTGTCCTTACGCTGAATTTTTCCACTCACAATCTGAGAAATTGAAGTGTCCACCAAGGCGTTTGTAATACCCTATTCTTCTCTCTCACCTCACTATTACAGTTATAGAAAGACTCACTTTTAAGCATACAGGGGAAAATTATCGTCATGAAGTTCCAGCAATAGTTTTGTCCCCTACCCCATTACGCAACATCCACCCACGCTTTGATCAAAAGACAATGATTCAGAAATACTTCAGAGAATCCTTTTTTCCGAAGAGCCTGTAGCTCAGGCACTTCATTCTTTTGTCTTTTCTCAGTCTATTTAGTCTTCACATGCACAGTATTTTATCATGGAATAATTTTGTTGAAGAAAATGTTGACAATCACTGGCTTTATCAATACTTAACACAATTTATCTGTCACTCCTCTTTCAAGAATTCCCATCCAGAGACCTCATCAATCCAGCCTCCTCTATTGTTTTCTAGTCATTCCTTTCCCAAGAAGGCCTTTGTTATCTCCATCTGCTGGTAAAAGTAAGAAATAGAGGCTTCTTATTTATGCACATAAGAACATGCTTGTGCATATAAGCACACAGGAAACAATCATAGGGTGTTTTCATTTCTCTGTATTCACCTGTAAACACCCTATTATACTTGGCAAAACTTTCACAGCAAGCAGTTTGCCGCATTTTTGAGTTACAGAAACTTGCAACCCTGCAATAACAGCAGGCCTAAACCTTGACAGAAGAAACCACCCCTCAGTCAAATTCTGCAGTGTGACTAGCATACAAATTTAGGCAGTCTAGTAAATTATTTAGAGAGCTGCTCCTCATTCTTTGCAGATGGATCCTGCAAATTTTATCCAGACATGACAACAGCACATTCATTAGCAGTGTTAGCAAAATAAATATTTTCAATAACAAAAACGCGTCAAATGAAAAAGAAATATTGAGGCAGAACATTATATGGCATAAACAGGCAAAACATTGTTCAGGTAAATTTTCTAGTTTTATTTAATAATATATAAATACAAGGTAACTTGCAAATCTACTTGTTAAACATACAGAATGAAGAGTGATATGCTAATCATTTAGAAATATTTCATCTCCTGTGGAATAACAGATTATGCTATGGGCCCCAAAAAGTTGTGAAAGCATATTTTTCCAAATGTAGTTGCATATTGGATTTTCTTAGTTTTGTTTTAAGGACAATATTATGTCAAAACACCAAGAAAATGCATTATGATCCTCACTGGATTTAATAACCCAGGTCAACAAATTCTCTGTATAAAATAATATAAAATAATATAACCTTCCTCTTTCTTTTTGTAATATATATAAAGCACCTGTTCAGTACTTTTTTCCCCACAGACCAAAAAGCATGTTAACAACCTCAAGTTGTTGCCAATAAAGTACATGTTGGCTGTGAACAACACAAATCCTTTCTGTTCTCATTAACTGAGGAAAAGATTGGACTCATCAAAACTAGGCTGTGCTTCACAACCCGAGAAAGAAGAGAGAAAGGGTCTGAAAGGGACAGGGTCAGGAAAAGTAGCAGGTAAGGAGGTTATTTGTAGTTGTTTTCCTCCACATGAGCCTCAGGATTACCCCAAGAACCGTCAGCACTGCCAAAGAAAAAAGAGAAACTTCTATTTATCTGGAAAGGTACACTGGGCAGAACAAGAGAAGAAAACACTGCTAGCAGAAGCCTTCACAGAGAGATGAACACATAACCTAAAACTGAAGAGATGGGAGCAAGGAGTCTGGATAAAGAAGTGCAGGAAAAGTAAAAAAGAAAAACTAATTTGAACTTGAGGGTGGAGACATCCACCCTGTGAAGATGCATGAACTCTGTCCTTGAGAAAACCTCATTAGTATTTCCTGTAACTGTTCTAGCCTTGGAGGCAAGTCTATAGGATCAAAATCAATGCACTGGACTGAGAAGCTTTATAGATTGTCAGTTAGCCCAAAAGAGAGAACCATTTTTCTCCCATAGATGCAAAAGAGTTACGTCTATCACTACCAAACGCTAGTCTGAGAGCAGAGCAAGAGATCACAGAAAGGATATCTGATGTCCATTTTGTTGGGAAAATAAAGAGTAGGATTGGGACCTTAGACATAACCCAGAGTAGCAGCTGAAAAAACTAGTCTCTCTAATATTCAGCATCACATGCCCAACCAGACTTGTGGATCAATTTCCAAATCTGTGTGCGTCAGTTGCTCATCTCAGTAACCTGCTCCAAAAGGCAGTTCATTAAGATTCTTGTTCATTCTAAAAGAAGAGGCTGAAATGAGAAAAAAAAGGAAGATTTTTGTCATAAATCAAGTTGATACACAGGCAAAGCAGAAGTAAAAACCTTTGTATCTCAGTGCACCCAAAAGTAAATTCAAAGCACTAATTAAAAGTGCTGGGAATCCCACATCCAAAATAACTGTAATTCAGAATGTGGGATGCTGCTGCAGCACATGCCTGAGTAGTAAAACCTAAAAATTATAAAGGAATGGAGAAAGATGTCCTGATGTCCCAGACAGAAGGACCATGTCTGACAGGAGGAAGGGGTCAAAGAGACCCCCATGCAATTCAGGCAGGATCAATGCACAGACCTGCCCAGGGCAGGCAGAGCCCCAGCAGCGATGCCGGTGGGGCTGGGAACAGCCCTGGAGAGAAAGCCGTGGACCTTGTGCAGCGAGTGAGCAGGGCCAGAGAGGCTGGAGAGAAGGGAAAGCTTTTTCTCCATGTGGGGAGTAGGACACAGGGAGGTGGTGTCATCTCCCTGCTTGGAGGGTCTCCAGCCATGGATGAGATGCCCTGGGCAAGGGTCGAACTGGAGACCTCCTGAGGTCCCTCCTGGCCTGATGTATGATGATCCAATGTTCATAAGTCAAGGAGTCCAGTGGATTCTTTGGTCACAGTCCTTAAGTACCACTGTGGAAGCACAAACCTGATACAGAGGACTCTTCAGTCTACTGAGAGAAGTTATGAGAGGATCCAATGGCAGAGACAAAGAAAGTCTCAGACAGAAAAAAAAAAAAAAAAAGTCATTTTGCAGTTTGAACATAAGTATTTAATTTGTGGAAATCCTGTAATTTCAACATAATGTAAGCAGGTTCGATCTAGTTGGCATTTGGGCTTTTTAATCTGGGAACATCAAGCAGTGAATAACTTTTTTTTTTTTTTTTTAAAGAATGAAAATAGGATAAAATTTTTTCTGACCAAAAAAAAAATGAAAGATGGATATTAGTCTTTGAATAAGATGTAAAAATAGAGAGTAGGAAGAAAATCTATGGAGCAAAAGAAACCTAAGTCAAAAGGAAACAAAAGTATGGAGGTTGCAAATAAAAGTTGACATGATACTAAAGATTTAAAGACAGAGAGATTGCATTAATGCAATTCTTTCTGGTTTCCTTCCAATATCTCTGCAGAGTTAACAAAAACACAGACCACCAGCAAATCAGGCCTTGGGTCTATAAGTTTGCAGCACATAACAAGAAATAAACTTATGCTGTTCAGAAACCATCTTCTGTGTTGGGAAGGTGCTCTGCCATTTCGACTGCAACTGGTCAGTGCCATTACAGGAGTGCAATTTGTGTTTGTTGCCAACGCATTGGTGCTGCATATCTGACTGAATACACACACAGAGCAGTCCCTTATTGTGTCCCTGGCTTAAACCAACACTTTGCAGGGCAGAATTGCACTTCACAGCTCTGTGACAATTTGATAGAAAGGTGAATCAGAAGGTTAGATAAATGACAGAGTTAGATAACAGCATTTACACATTTAATGTTTAAGTGTTTCTAAGCACTACAAACACAACAGAAGAGAGCAATAATTAGCTGAAAATATGGTAACAATACCTTTAGGTATGACGTACAATCATTTGAGAGTAACAGCATGATAAATGAGGAATTTCAATACTGCATGCTGTTCTGATGCTGCGCTAGAATCATAGAATCATAGAATGTCCCGAGTTGGAAGGGACCCATAGGTATCATCGAGTCCAACTCCTGGCTCCACACAGGTCTACCCAAAAATTCAGACCATATGACTAAGAGCACTGTCCAAATGCTTCTTGAACTCTGACAGGCTTGGTGCAGTGACTACTTCCCTGCGGAGCCTCTTCCAGTGTGTTACAACCCTCTCAGTGAAGAACCTCTTCCTGATATCCAGCCTGAACCTCCCCTGCCACAGCTTGACACCATTCCCACAGGTCCTATATCTTCCCACTAAAGAGAATAGGTCAGCACCTGCCCCTCCACTCCCCCTCGTGAGGAAGTTGTAGACTGCGGTGATGTCTCCCCTCAGCCTCCTCTTTTCCAGGCTGAACAGGCCAAGTGACCTCAGCCACTCCTCATACGTCTTCCCCTCTAGGCCCTTCACCATCTTCGTTGCCCTCTTCTGGACACTCTCCAACAGTTTAATGTCCTTCTTGTACTGTGGTGCCCAGAACTGCACACAGTACTCGAGGTGAGGCTACAGCAGCATAAAGCGGGACAATCACTTCCCTCGACCGACTAGCGATGCCATGCTTGATGCACGCCAGAATATGGCTGACCCTCCTGGCTGCCAGGGCACACTGCTGGCTCATATTCAACTTGCTGTGAACCACAACCCCCAGATCCCTCTCTGCGGGGCTGCTCTCCAGTGTCTCATCGCCCAGTCTGTACGTATAGCCAGGGTTGCCCCGTCCCAGGTGCAGGACCTGGCACTTGCTTTTGTTAAACTTCATGTGGTTGGTGATCGCCCAGCTCTCCAATCTGCCCAGATCTCTCTGCAAGGCCTTTCCACCCTCAGCTGAGTCTACAACTCCTCCAAGTTTGGTGTCGTCAGCAAATTTGCTCAAAACACCTTCTAGTCCTACATCCAAACCGTTTATAAAAACATTGAAGAGGACTGGCCCTAAAATGGAGCCTTGAGGGACCCCACTAGTGACTATCCGCCAGCCTGATGCAGACCCGTTTACCACAACCCTTTGAGCCCTGCCGTCAGCCAATTGCTCACCCATCATATGATGTTTTTGTTTAGGTGTATGCTGGACATTTTGTCCAGTAGGATCCTATGGGAAAACATGTCAAAAGCTTTACTGAAATCCAAAAACATCACATCAGCTGGTTTCCCTTGATCGACTAGATGGGTGATCTTATCATAAAAGGAAATCAAGTTAGTCAAACAGGACCCACCCCTCGTGAACCCATGCTGGCTGGGACCAATGACTGCATTGTCCCTCAGGTGCACTTCCGTAACGTCAAGGATAATCTCCATAATTTTATCAGGCACTGCCGTGAGACTGACAGGCCTGTAGTTGCCAGGGTCTTCTTTTGCCCTTCTTGAAAATTGGTACATTTGCCAGCTTCCAGTCAACTGGGACCTCTCCAGATGTCCAAGACTGTTGAAAAATAATTGAGAGAGGTCCCATGATGATGTCAGCCAGCTCTCTAAGCACCCTGGGATGAATCCCATCCGCACCCATGGACTTGTATGGATCCAGGTGGAGCAGCAAATCCCACACACGTTCAGGGTCGGTTGGGAGTTTATCATTCCCACCATCACGGTCCTCCAGCTCAGGGCACTCTGGGTCCCAAAGCCCATCATCGGTGTTGAAGACAGGCAAAGAAGGCATTAAATGTCTCTGCTTTGCCTAAATCCTTGTCTGTGAGGTGACCTTCCCCATCAAGTAGCAGACCTATGTTTTCTCTGATCCTCCTTTTTCTATTCACATATTTAAAAAATCACTTTTTGTTGTCTCCCACAGACCTGGCCAGCTTCAACTCTAATTGGGCTTTGGCCACACGAATTTTCTCCCTATTTTTTTTTTCAGCAGATTTAATGTTCACTTTAGTAAACTGAACACTTCGTTCATCCTGAACACTTCAGGAGGTCAGAGGGGGAAAGGTTAATTGCTGTGTTTTCAGGTGAAAAGTAATCACGACTGCCTTTTGCAAGGAGTTTGACCTCTCCCTGCAGGAGAGGCAGAAACCATTCTGCCCCAGTTTTGGATCCCAGAGCACCCAGTGGAACGTGCTGGTCTATGGTTTGGGGTTTTGGCACCACATGTATCCTTTTTCTGGAGCTGGCCTGGTACACGCTTTGCTGAATCCAAACCGTACTGTTCAAATAACGAACGAAGCTGACATTCTGATTCCCCCACCCTTTGTCTCAGGCAGTTGGAAGCTTTTCTCATAAAAAAAGGTTATTTTCCTGTCACCTCGGGTACATTCATTAGCAAGAGCAAAAGCAACCAGTGTCTTTATAATTCCTGGTGAACCACAAAACAAACAGCCTCTTGGGGCTGAATATTGAATCTCTCAAAGACTTCTAGGTAAAGCAGTGGAAAAATGACCATCTCTTCTAAAGCAGCAATGTGTTCAGAAAGACCACCCATGTTACCAAATCGTACCAGCCAGCATTGACAACCGCAGACACTCCACTCCCTTTCAGAGCCCCACAGGTGCCTCCATTACACGCCTTATCCAAGTAGTTGCCGATCTCCAGTGCTGCACATCATTGCTGCCACTGCTGCTCATGCCCCCCCCCCACCATTTTGCATCTCCCTGAGTTGTGTGCTCCCGGCGGGGTGGGCGATGAGCCACCAGATCCCAGCACCACCAGCTGCCAGGGCCCTCGCCTCACCACCCGCAGTGCCCATTCACATTCTGGCACCTTTTAGCCCCCTGGGATGGTTGAGCGGGGAGGGCCAGGCAGCACTGGCCACGGTGCCTCAGCCTCCCCTCGCAGAAGTAGACGCTACAGGCAGCACCTGTCCTAACACCAAAGTGGCATTAAGATTCAATCTTTTAAAACTCATGGAAAATAAGTAGCAAACATCTTTCTTCATAGCGTAGCCTGTGTTGGATGTTGCTGTGTTTACATTGGAGGTGTTAGCATGGTGGAGAAAAGATCTCTGGCACAGGAAACTGTAGAGTTATTTTTATGGCAAAGAATCACAAAAATCATAGAATATCCAAAGTTGGAGGGGACTCACAAGGATCACCAAGTTCCTGGCTCCACACAGAACCACCCAAAAGTAAAGCTATATGTCTGAGCGCACTATCCAAATCCTTCTTTAGCTCCAGGCAGGCTCAGTGCTGTGACTACTGCCCTGGGGAGCCTGTCCCAGTGCCCGACCACCTCTGGGTGCAGAACCTTTCCCTAACCCCCAGCCTGACCCTCCCCTGTCCCAGCCCCATGCCGTTCCCTCGGGTCCTGTCGCTGTCCCCAGAGAGCAGAGCTCAGCGCCTGCCCCTCCGCTCCCCTCGTGAGGGAGCTGCAGGCCGCCATGAGGCCTCCCCTCGGCCTGCTCTGCTCTGGGCTGAGCAAACCAAGGGACCTCAGCCACTCCACATGTGTCTTCCTCTCTAGACTCTTCACCATCTTTGTAGCCCTAAAAAATGAATTCCTCATAGGTATGGTGTGGGGTGCAAAAAATTCTGAGGATGCCTTCTGGGCATTTAAAATGTCTTTCATAACATTTATGCATCCAACTGGCAAGACTGGTTGTATCTTAAAAGGCTAGTAAATTTGAGTACCCTCCTTTTCATTAATGGTTCTTGTTTCCTAAGTGCCATTTGGATCTCTAACGTGTATGAGGCTGAGCTGCAAGGGCAGCCATGGGAGAGGTCAATTCATAGCTTTGGAAATGGTCAGGGTAAGCAAAGCCTTATGCAACAAGGCTCTGGACACAAGGGCAACTCATGAGCCGCCACCATCTCCTCTGCAAATGTACTACCACAGCTGCTCCAATTATCTTTGATGAAAAAGTCTTTTGACCAGATAGGCTCTTCAGACCCAAAATCCTGAAATGAATCCACTTAAAGAAATGGGCAGAATATCAGCACAGTGAATGCAATAAATTCTTCAGTCTGAATAACGTACAAGTTACAGAAGCCCGATATAAATTTCATTCTGGCTCTATCAATTTAAAGCTGGTCTATTATTCTGCTATTGGACTATATGATGGAAAGTTCAGAAAAGCTGAGTTTTAGTTTTCCTGTTCAGTTTCTTGCTTGCCAGTCTCTGTGGCAATGACCCCCATTTAAAGTTGGTAAAGTACAAGATATATTAAGCTATTACGAAAACATTCTAAATGGTGCACTCAAAGAACTGACCAATTTATTTCATAAGTGGTTATAAGTCTGACAGAAGAGAATTTTAGTGAGAACTTGGACTGTATTCATCCTGTTCTTGAACGATGAGTGCTAAGTAGAAGCCTACTAAAATCATGATTCAGTTTTAAAAAATTTTTTCTTCTAAAAAAGTAAAAGAACCTTGCCTATCAGCAGTGTTTTCTTCCTATAAAGCACACTGAATCATGGTGAGATGCATTTTTGATAACTGATTCTGCAGGGATTTATTTATTTATTTATTTATTTCTGTAAGCCAAGAGGAAGCTCAAGTTTTAATTGCTGCATTTTTATTTATATTAATTCCATGCATTTAAAAGGTTGCTGTGGCTGGAGTAGAAAAGGTTATTACACTATCAAGCATTTCTCCTGTAGGCTGGCAAAAAGAAGCTGTCTCTTAACCTGATGGCAATGAAAGACAGCGAATGAATCATTGCTTGAGGAAACCAATTTATTTAGTCACTCTGTGTCACTGTTATTTATTACTTGTCAGCACATGCTGTTAGTTCAATTAAATATAAAAACCTGAAGTTCTCTTCCAGCCCTTCCCCCACCCCAATTTTTAAAAACACACAACAAACAAGAAAAATGACATGAATCTTTAGTGCTAAAGCAGAACCCTTTGGGTTTATTGTGCCTCTCTTATTTCAATTAGGCTTTGTTTATTAAACTTCTGCAGCTAAGGTATGGGGATTATTAATCTTCAGTAGCTAAAGATAAAAGTTAGCAGAGAGAGGACATTGTAAAAATACAGTTTAGAGTTCCCTACTGAGATATACATAAAAAATGAAATGAAGTAGTGAGACAAAGTGTAGATTGCAACATTTTGTCAATAAAAATAAAGGTAGCTGCAAACAGTAATTATTTTCTAACTTTTGCATATAAAGGAATAAGGAATGAAAACTCCTAATTTGTATATGTGGGCATATATGTCATTTATAAAATCAGTAGTAAACATGCATGACATCTCACAATATAATCACCTCATGCATCTACTCCCTTTAGGACGCGATGGGGGTAGATCACAGAACTTTGTTCCTGAGAGCATTGACTGTTCTTTGCTTAACTGCACAATTAACATGGAAAGCCTTCCTTAGGAAATACAAATATAAAACAAAATAAAATATAAAACTTACTGGTCCATAGAAAATTTGGCATTTGGAGATTTTCTTAATCTGTTTTCATTGCTAACAGTAAATTAAAGGTATTAGGCCCTTCCCAACATTAAAGTGATAGTCTCAATTGCAATTCTGATCAGGTTTATATGTTTACTCTGTCTAGCACTGCCTACTGATTACTGACCCTGGTTACACTTTTTGATGATAGGCATATATCATACCCCAACAGCTTTAGGAGCTGCCTTTCTTCATTGACCCCACTCTCATTTTTAAGTTCATTTCTTTTGACCTACTGATATTTCATGAAAAATATTGACATCACCTTCCTCTGCAGCAAAAGGAGTGTGTATACATGTATATATACATACACATATATATATATGTGTATGTATATATATATATATATATGTATATATATTCAGCCCAGAAAGCCAACTGTATCAGACTTACCTAAAAGCCAGCAGTATCCTGAGCTGCATCACCAGCAGTATGGCCAACAGGTCGAGGGAGGTGATTCTGTCCTACTGCTCTGCTCTCGTGAGACCCCACCTGGAGTGCTGCATTCAGCTCTGGGACCCCCAGCACAAGAAAGATATGTATGTATTAGAACAAGTCCAGGGAAGGGCCACAAGGATGGACCAAGGGCTGGAGCACCTCTCCTGTGAGGACAGGCTGAAGGAGTTGGGGTTGTTTAGTCTAAAGAAGAGAAGAGCAGATTCTGAGGAGACCTCAGTGTAGCCTTCCAGTCCCTAAAAGGGGACCTGCAAGAAAGCTGGGAAGGGACTCTTTGTCAGGGAATGTAGTGATAGGACAAAGAGTAATGGTTTTAAACTAAAAAATGGCAGGTTTGGATTAGACGTTAGGAGTAAGTTCTTTACTCTGAGGGTCGTGAGGCCCTGGAACAGGTTGCCCAGAGAAGCTATGGATGCCCCATCCCTGGAATTTTTTAATGCCAGGCTGGATGGGTCTTTGAGCAACCTGGTCTATTGGGAGGTGTCCCTGCCCATGGCAGGGGGTTAGAATTAGATGATCTTTAAAGTCCCCTCCAACCCAAACCATTCTGTGATTCTATAACTAGTTGCCCAATAGCTGTTCTCCTCCTCTGTGGTTTATGGCTTGCCTTCCTGATAAGACTTTCGGTATTAATTTAGGCATATGGCAATGAAGTCACATATTTTCAAAAACAGGTCCACTAAAAAGTATTTCAACCAGTATCATTTTTGACATGCTATACTGTCATGAAATAACAAAAATCTTAGAAAATTTCATTTCTTAGTTCATGTGCAGCCAGTGTTTTTATTAAGCATCCCAACACGGCGAGGATTAAAAGAACAGGATTCACCACACTAGAATGATCTGAGCCTGTGGACAGACATGGATGCATGCACAGCTTCACTATTTTTGCTACAGGACCAAGATTCAGCAACTGGAGATTAAGTCCGTTATCTACCAACTTCAGTATTACTTTACTTTGAAAAATGAACATCATCATGCCAATACATATATAAATGCATACCCTTAAACGCTGAAAACACAGAATTGCTGCAATGTTTACTAAACTTCTCCTGCAAAGCAGATACAACCACTGCATTTCTGAAAGGCATGTGCAGATTAGTTGATGAAACAACTGACTAAACTCTTGTATTGTGTTACCAGACACCAATATTTAGCAAGATGAGACTAATATGACGGCCTAAATACCTTTTTCTAAATGGCCTAAATAACCAATTTTAAATGGCATAAAGGTGGAAAAGATATTACCTGCCTTTACAATGTCAAGTGGCCCATTCTGTTCATTTTTCCAATACTGCACCCTTCCTAGTTTCAGTATCTCTATACATCAACATCCTGATGAGGTCTGGCAAATAAATTGGAGAAGATATTTAATCAAACAACTAATCTTAATTTTGGTTGGGAGATAAAGCAGGCAGCTTCCTAAAAATATAGGTTAGGGAGTGCCTGTATTTGTAAGAGAGTAATCTCACTGCACTGCAGTGATTCAGAGACTGGTGCAGGCCAGCCAAAGTAGGACACTACACCAGAAACAGTGGGACGTGCAGTATGTAGAAATTCCCCTTTACAGAAGAGAAAATGCTAATGTCACTAAATGTTGACAAAGAGCAACCTACCTGTTCCCGCTTCCACCAAACTGAGTTGTTTGTCCTTAATCTCAAGTGCCACTTTAGGTCTGAAGTAACCAGGATTCGCTCGTATCAAGTCAGGACAACAAGCATACCTCTTCATCCTTAAATTTCAACATCTTATCTAAATATACACACGTTACAAAATGTCCTTGCTGCTACCTTATATTCGTCTAAATTGCAAGTCATTCCCCTTTACTATTCTGTTCCCATCCCTTTTTATGCAGGGAAAAAATGTGCTTAGAAGTTGTTTATACAGCTCTAGTTGTGCTCTTGGTATATAGCTCTCTGACACTGACATTGTTAAAGCAACACAGCCCCCTAGCGTGGACACGATTAAAAAGTTTTACTTCATACCATTATGAGACGCTAGCTTTGTGCAGACTACATATGGTACCAATTACAATGCCTCTACTTAAAAAAACATATCAGTTATCAGTAGTACATAGACGGGAAATTTAATAACTAAAGTAGTTTTATTTTGGAACAGTTTAACTAGCATTTTTGGGTGAAGATCTGTATTACCTCAACAAGCCAGAATTTAATCGCAGACGTTAATTCTGATGCCTCAGATTTCAAGTGGAAGATGCTGGACTGGCTATCACATTTCTGTTATACAATCAGCGCCATTTTCAGCAGATGTATTTTCACCCAAGTAGAGCACTGTTGAACCCCCAAATACCAAGTCCATATTTAATAAAAGTTTTTCAGCAGCAGGGCCCATTATGCAGCCTCAACTCTCCTTCCACTTTCAAGCCACTTGTTCCCAAGTGTCAACATAGCAAACTGTATTAGCATGCTGATCTAGGTGGGGAGAAGCAAAAAACACAGGATATCCTGGTTCAATCAGCTTTCTGTGTACACATGCCAACCCTAGTGGCATGTAGTGGTGTGGAAGTGAGGAGACACAAGGAGACAGCCAGAGAACAAGTAACTAAAATGTCTTCCTAGCCACCTGATAAGCATTCGTTCTTCACCAATATTCATATTCATTGTCTTTCCCAGTATTCTACTTCGGCTTGTCTTTATAGGCAGAAGACATATCCCCTCAAAGCTTTAATATTTTTTGACTAAACTAACTTTTCTGTTAATGTCTCTTGTCTTCTGTTCCTTTGATGACCTTTGAATTCTGCAGTTGTTCCACTTCCAGCAGATGTCTTCAAAGCAGACATGCAGAACTGCACACAGTATTCCAGGGAAATAAAGCCGGAATTTTGTAAATAAAATTAGATTGAGTGGAGTGAGAAAATGGAAGGTGGGAAGCAAGATCAGAGATTCAACAATTCACTGTTACAATTCAAGAACAACATTCAGAACCGTGAGAGACAAAAGACAAAAAATCACCTTTGAGCCTGACAGTGAAGACAGATCTTAGGAAAAATGACATTTTTTCCACGTGTTTAAGAAAGCAATGGTGTACTTACTGTATGAGCATGCATTTTTAATAGAGATGATAACTTGTGCTCCACAATTTAACAACAGTGCAGTATTAACAGCTATGGTTTTGAGTCTTTCCCTCTCTAACTAGAGTCAGTGTGATTAACTGGTATATGGCTAAAACATTTTACAAGCTTCAGGTTTTTCTTAATCTTTTATCTATCCTGTTTGCATATTTTAATATTAATGACAAGAAAGGACCATAAAACAGGAGACAACAACAACAAAAAAACTGCAGCATTTTAACTTTTAAATTTTGTTGTAAAGAAGGTATACATTTTTTCTCTCCACAGATTGCAGACTGACTTAGCAATAAACATGAAGCTTTGTATTACTGAGGATAAATTGCAGGACTTCATAATCAGCTTCTAATCTGGTGCTTTTGTTCCTAAGTTGCGTTGTTCTTTATGTCAGTGCATGAATTAACCACCTCATCTCCCTGCCTTATTAAAGAATCTATATCACAATTCCTCTTTAACTACCTTCTGTGAAAAGGGCATGTCTACCTACTTCAATGATCCCATAAAGCTAAATCAGTGCTTATAAATTTAAGATGGGCACGTAAAATGCCATATAACTTATTCACATGCACAAAGCCTTTCTTCATTTACTGTTTTACAGAAAACCCTTGATATGCTGTATCCACAGATGAAAATGAAGTAATTTAGTTAAGACATTTTAAAACTAATAGCAATAACCAAGCAAACGCATATGGAACTTTGTAGATCTGAACATGCAAGGATTCAGCCAGCAGAGATGCGTTGTCACGTTAGAGGGTCCTTAAGTGGTGACTGCATTTTCTAAAAACATCCTCCCACAAATGCACGCAATGATGCAGAAGAGTGTTTTCCAGCTACCCAGCTCGGTGAGATTCACAGTGCAGTTACATACTATTCATGTTTAATATGACATTTCAACAGCACCAAGTTAGAACAGAAATATCTTAAATCATCCACCCGGATAATTTGATAACCGATGTGCTACCCTTTTATCTGCTTAGAAGCAACATGAACTCAGAGATCACAGCTTTCATTCACTGTCATTAATAATTATAACCATTTTAAACAGCAAAGAAAATATTTTATGGCATATAATTTTAAAAATATATATAATGCAAGGCTCCAAGTAACAGGCAAAATATTTTTCAGAGGGAGCAAATACTGTAATGAAAAGTGTTAAAAACAGTGATTTTTTTTCCCTCAGGAAATGCCTATGATTTGTCTCTCAAAAGTGGCATCTTGAAGTCTAATTATTATTCTCAATGACATCACCACAAAAGTAACATCAAAGACTGTCAACAGGAATAATAGATACTTTGGGTTTTCTGAGGAGTCAGGTGTTTTTATTTACCTAATACAATCAGCCCTCCTCCCCCAAAACACACAGTGTTTCATCTATTAGGACAGCCAAAACTAATTAGAAGATATTTAAATTTGAAGCTGGAATATAATAAGGATCTTTCTCCTTATGCTGACCAATATCCAGTGTACAATATTTTTTGCCAACCAACTGATTTATCAAAATCCAGTAAAATTAATATTTCATTAATAATTAATGGCTACCTTTTACATACAAATTGTCTCTTCCTCCAAGTGGAGTAAATTTCATTTTAAAGGAAAAAGAATCAGAGATATTTAGAAGAGAAAAAAACAGCTGTGTTAAGATGTATTTTAAATATACTATTGTGTTTTTTAACTGTGCACTGATGTTTGTTGTGTACATAATTAGTGCAGAAACCCACATAATTTAGCTGATCTGTTTTTAATCTAAGCAACAAAAGTACAATATCCTAAAAATTAATTAGCATTTGTGCAATCAATCACATGAAGTCTGTCTGAATATATACACACACATATAATTTGTAAACAGCTTAATTTAATTTTCTTGGAATCCTTCTCTTTTAATTTCAAATTTAACTGAGCTGTAATTACACACCTCCATCATGTGCATAGCAAACCTGTTTCATCTTTGTCACACTACATATTAAAAAATTTAGCATATGCAATTTCTCGATACAGATCACATGTTGAAATAATAACTTTTGACAGTTCAACACACTACAAAGTGATCTTTTAAGATACCCTGGAAAAAAAAAAAGGCATGAAAAGGAAGCTCAATTCAGAAACAGTCACCTCCAACAAGTAGCTAGGAGAACTGTGTTCTAATTTATCATTACTTAAAAATTGCAGAAGTACTTCCTTGCTTCCAAACAACTGCAAATGCATCATTCTGCAGCATCACTGTATGAAAGCCATACATTTGACTGCCTCAGCCCTTCTGGTGATGTGTGAAACCTAGTTCGACTTAAACTTGATCTACATTTCGCCTTCAAAAGAATTCTGCATGAAGAAAGCTTTAGCTGTTCAGTGATTGCCAGAAATACATTGGAGCCACGGGAGTTTGCAGGCAGCAAGGAATCAACTCTGCAGGTGAAAGGGTAAATTACTGATGAAACCATAGGTGTTAAAGAGTTCCAATAAAAAGGGAAGGAAAGATACAAATCTATAAACATTTGTTCTGTCAATCAACTGTATTGTCCATTTTTCTTCAATATTAAAAATTGATTTTTGTTTATCCACAGCTTGGGATTTTATAAGCCTCATCAATGCAATGACAGGTTGCAGAACTGGCAAATGAACCTTGAAATGAAAGAAGAGAGGCTAAAAATAAGTATCAAGTTTTGCTACTGATTGACATGTATAGGGTTGCATAGTGCAACTCGCCCTTGCAGGCGAGATTTTTCAGTTTCCACAGGAGGCAAAGGGAGGAATTCAGTGCCTTAAGGACAGGGGTTATCTACATATAGCAGCAGTAAAACATCTTGCCACAGTCTAACACAGTTCCATAAGCCTCTGTCTTTACAGTAGAAGAACAAGACAGCACACAGTCTTCCCAACTATCTTTCCCCCATTATCTGCTTTTGTTTCTCTGTCCTCAAATAAATCACAGGTTTCCCAAACAGCTAGATGACATCGTCTGAAGACAACACACACATATTCTGAGGCAGTTATCTGTTGGACTGGGCATATATATATATATATTCTAACTTACATCCTCTGATTGCTAAAAAAATAATAGATAAATGTTGCTGTGAATCAGTGATTACAGTCAGGTATAATTTACTCAGGTTACTGCCATCATTTACTGAATGCAACCATACTTCTCTCAGCTGTATTTAATGAGAGTTTTAGTTCAAAATCAAATTTATGCTGCATTATGTTACTACCATTTTACTCTCTATACTGTTGATGCTAGAGGAAATCAATTGTACTTTAAGAAATATATAAGAAACTTGCTAGTAAAGACAGTGTACTTGACCATCAACAAAAATGAGAAAAGAGTGGAAAAAGCATAAAATGAAAGGGGGAAAGGAAAGGGGAAAAGGCAAAAATGAAAGGAGGAGGGGAAAAAGGAAAAGAATTATAAACCTTGCAGGATAGTTAAGAACGTACTCATTAGAATGACCTATGCTGTAATAATTTCCACAAACTACTCTTAAATATCTATGGCACTATTATAAAGTATCTACTTTGCTTTCCAAGTTACAGTCAAAGGAAAATCACGTTACAACATCATTTTACTTACCAAGGACCACAATCACAAACCTCATACCGTAATAAAAATTGATTTGTGTTTATATGTAAACACGCACACATTTTAATAAGAATTTGATTAGCAGTCAAGTAGGAAAATAGCACTACTCAACAGAATCAGAATTTTTGTAATTATTTCAGGAAATGATAGGAGGAAAAGTTTTCATTCTATAATACAAATTACTTAAAAATAAATACCTTCAAAATGAAAAAATGTAGAATTATGATTTTAAAACTGTATATAAAATTATACATAAGTGCCTTTTCTAACAAGCATTTACTCTGAAATTAGGTCGATAATACTATTTACAGGGGACATGAAATGACAAGCAGTTAAATACTAAACATTCAGGGACTTCTAAGTAATCTAATTTACCACATTGTACTAAATATTATACCAAATATTCAACAAAAAAAAAGCTTCACAATCAAGAAAAAACTCCATTTTCTTTATTTCATTTGTGACACAGAAGACAAACAGTGGAGGAGAGTAACAATTAGACAACCAGCAATACAAAAACCCTGGTATTTGTCACTTTCAGGCACTTTCTCTGAAAATAACAGTTTAACTGTTTATTAAAAAAAAAACACTAACAAATTAGCTTTTTTAAAATTAACCATGCCTTTAACTTTCTCAAAATAAATCATCCATCAACGTAACTAGAACATTTACATTGCTGTGAGCTGGGCCTCAAGGAGAAATAAGCATCTCAGAGCACCTTGCAGAATGCTGAAGGCTGTCACACCACAAAAAATTCTTCAAAACGGCATTTTTAAAGAAGCGTATATAAATCAAGTTTCTCAAGTAGTTAAGAAGTTGCTAATAAATAAAGTAACTGGTTAATTTCTCACCATGGGGTTATAACGAGCTTGATTTTTCTAACCTGTCCTGAAGGCACCAGGTTCACAGCATAGCTCTGTACATTGTACCTCCTCGAGGAGATAACGCAGCAAAGACACTGCTCAGCGCAGCATCGAACCAGCCCATCTGCGCCAGCGATGGAAGCAGCACACCAAAGGCAATGAAAACAACGATCAATGGCTTAAGCCGCAGGTTGGGATACACGGTAAGAGTCTGAATGAGGAATGTCATACCCAACCCAAACATATTTTAGCGCTGAAGAGAAAAGATATAATGTTCTTCAAAACATACTGAAGCTTTAATCTAAGCAACCTTAGGGTTGTTTTTTTACGTCACCAGCTTTCATCAGAGCCTTAATAGCTCTGGCCCTCATCTCGAGCTCCAGGAGCTCCAGCTGCTGTGCTGATGGCTGAACACCTTCCGATGGAGGAACAGCTACGCTTGCCGTTTTGGACTCCTTTGGGCTAGATTCTGCCAACCCCAGTATCTCATTCACGCTTTTCTCAATGTCCTTCTGAAGGTCATCTATCTGACTGGCTCCATTTCTGATGGTGTTTTCTTGCACATCCGAGCCGTCGTCTTCATTGCACGGGCCTTCTATATCACTATCATATGCATCTGCATTTATGCTGAGGACATCGCTATCTTCTCCTTTGCCTGTAACACAAATGTAACAATCATATAGCAACCTAACAGAACAATTTTTCTTTCAACTTACAAATTCGCTTCTGCTTAAAGCATTTCTCTGTAGATTAAGGGTGGCAAAAAGATCTGTGAATTTGAGACAACTAATTCCTCCTCTTTTTCTTCTCCATCTTTTAAGGCTGATCTAATTTAGACAAGTGTTAATGCATTTTTATGCCAATTTAGAAGAACATATAGTATTGCAGAGCTGTAGTACCAGGAAAATTTATTCCATCATATGGATTTACATGATGTATTTTCCCCAATTAAAAAGCCATAAGGTTTTATATCACAAGGAAGTTTCTGCAGTACAGAATTGATTACTGTTATCTTTAAAGTAAACTTAGTTTTCAAAATGCAATTTTAAAAACACTTTAAAACTATTTTACTTATTTTAAAAGAAGTGGGACACTACGTCAAGCAGAATACTGAAGATTAATAGAAAATCCTACTACAGTATAACTATTCAGAATCTATCACACAACTATTTCAGACATCTTTAACTCACGTCAGTAAAAACAGCGAAAGTTACGGTATTGGCTTTTAATGCTGGCAAAAAGTTGGGAGTTTACAAAGAAGAGCAATTAGATGAGGCAGTGCTATAAGATAAAAGCCAAACCCTGTCAGAGCTCAAGTAACCATCTTACAATTTGGCTGTAGGGAGACTATTGCTTTTGACACCTTGGCCTCAGAAATTATTAGTGCATTCCCAAACTTTGTACCTTTGGAAACTTACCATTCATTGCTTCAAATGAAGAATTTATAACCAAATGATGATAAAGTTACTGACTTTAAAGGCTTTATAATTGCTTTTGGTTGCACCACTGTGCAGAAGTACCGCTGTGTTCCTTGTTAATTAATATTGAGAGCTTACAATTAAAGACCTGTATTTTTGAAATAAGTATAATTATCATAAGTATTTGAAGAAAGTTTCCATTCCTATGTAAGCTACTATAAGCCATAATGATCCTCTATATACAAAAATATATTTAATAAATATCTAGACAGTACTGCAAACCTGTTTTTTGTTTTTAATTTATCTAATTCCCCTTTAACAATATGGAAAACCATGAAGGCAAGCAAGCCAGGCTCAGCAGTGCACTCTTGACAATGTTAGCAACAATGGAAAAAAATTAAAACATGAAATTTCATCTGAAAATAGGAAAATACTTTTTTTTTTTTTTAAACACACCATGAGGGTTGTCAAACACTGGCACAGATTGTCCAGAAAGGCAGTGGAGTCTCCATCCTTGGAGACACTCAAGACACAGATGCATAGAATCCTTAGCAGCCTGCTCTTGCTGCCCCTGCTTGAGTACGGGGATTGGGTTAGATGACATCAAAGGTCCCTTCTAACTTAAACCATTCTGCAACTCTGATTATTAAAATCAATATTTTCATGTCTGGCTTTAGAAGGTTCTCTTTCACTGAACTCTATTTTGTTGTTTTTTGTTTGTTTGTTTGTTTTGGGGGGTGGGGGTGCAATTGCTAGTTTCATCTATCGACAGTTTTAGTTCCTGAATCACTGATCTGCAGGGCTAGAAGCATCACTGATTTGCAAGTATTGCTTTCAACAACTAAACAACTGATATACTGGAAACCCAAGCACTTCCTCTGTGACTGCTATCTTTGAACATCAGGCACTGAGAAGCCTACTAAGGTTCAGATTATTAAAAAGCATGGATAATGTAGTCTAACAAAGCACGGACCTATGACTTTAGGTATCTTTAATTATCTTCCTATCATTGGCTTTTTTACTCAAGATGCTCACATTTACTGTTTTATTGTTACAAAAATTCTGGAAATAACTTTGATAGTTCTCCATGCTCCTTTGAGGACTTGGGTTTTAATTCCAATATGAACAATTATCTCCTCTTTCAAAAAAGGGTAAAGAATCTTTGAAAGGTTATTTTTAGAAGTCTTTGTTTTGTGCTGTTAATGTTTCAGTGTCTTTTACTGTATAGAAAATATTTTAAAATACAGCAAAGAAAACATGAGACTGCTCTTGAAAACACAAGGATGAAGCAGAGAAGAAAAACCTTTGGAAAAGCTATTTTTCTTGGCTTTTATGACATTCCTGCTATCCTGAGGGCATGAAAAAAATCAATACTGAATACTAAGGAAGGAATAAATGCATTTTCCATGCTTTAAAAAAAATGGGGGGGGAAAGAAGCAGAGAAACCTTTTTTTCACGTAACTTGAAAGGTTTTATTCATTCAGTACTGACGATTTTTTTTTAAATATCTGTATATTTTAAAAAATATACTCAGTTCCTTACTCCTGATAGACTATGCCTTAGGATAACGTTTAAGTCCCTGTTTTGGAATACAGCATATTACCCTGCCTGAGAATTCACTCCTGATTCAGGGTGTTGCACCATCATCAGCCACGACCCTCCAGCACCTCATAACACTGTTTACAGTACACAACTGCAAGAACTGCCCACCATGCTTCAGAATACATCAGATGTGGCAAATACACAGCTAATGTATGCAGCATCTCCAACATCCTCATCAAAGCTGTTAAGGAAGTATCCAGCTCTGGAAAATGCAGGATTAGCCACATAAATAAAGTTTACATAGAATTTTTGGTCTTCGATTTTTGTAAAATAAGCTACAATTTAGAAGCCTAAAGCACAAATGATTCTGAAGCTATACAAAATCCTCACAGCAGTGTGTAAGAAGTACTCATATGAGATGTGCATACCACAGCCTTCTTCAGTCCTAAGTGGTTTTGCCATGTTTCTACTGTAACAGTAGCTTCAAGGTTAGTATTTCAATTTCAGATGCAGTCTGCCCCGTTTCTTATACTAAAAAATCAACTTTGTACACTATCTTCTCAACTCTACCCTGCAAGATACAAAATACGTGAAAGATCAGAAGTAATGAGAATCAACAGGATAAGGAAATGGAAATTCTTCTGTCTTGCATCAGTCAGTATTTACCTGACATGCTGCTCAACTGAACAGCATTTCCATGGATGAAAAACCAGGTGCATCAATGGATCCTAATTCAATACCTGAAAGTTACCTCCTGAATATATTCATATTACCTAATTCACTGCCAAAGGTAAACTGACTTTGTACTGGGCCTGGCTGGACAGGTGTCAATTTTCTTCACAGATGCCCCAATGGTGTTATGTTTTGGATTTGATATCAGAAGTATGTTGATAACACACCATTGTCTTGACTACTGCTGAAAAGTGCTTGCTAAGGCTTCCTCTGCTTCTCACTCTGACCCCACAGCAATTGGTTAGGGATAGGCAAGAGGCTGGGAAATAAATAGAGCCAAGGCAGCTGACCCAAATTGACCAAAGGGATATTCCATATTATATGACGTCATGCTCAGCAATAGAAGTTGGAGAAAAGAAGGAGGAAAGGGTGATCTGCACAGTTATAGACAAATGGTTATTTGTTTTCTCCAGCAGCTGAGGCTCTGCTTTCTAGGACATGGCTAAAAATCTGCCTGCCAATGGGAAGTAGTGAATAAATTCCTTATTTTGCATTCCTTGAGCATGCAGCTTTCCTTTACATATTAAAATGTCTTTATCTTGACCCAAGAGTTTTTCTTGCTTTTGCTCTTCCAATTCTCTCCCCTGCACCACTGGGGGAGGAGTAATTGAGCTGCTCTGTGGTGTTTAGCTGATAGCTGGGGTCAACCCATCGCAAAACTCTGTGAGGTACTGGTCAGATATTAAACAAACAAGTCATTTAAAGCAGCCTTGGGTTCCATTCAGAATTTGGGCCTTCCAAAACTGCATAATACACAATATTCATACACGCCTATTTGCCTACAAATGTTGTTTAATTAGCTGGTGGGCTGCATTTCCCTTTTTTTTACTTTTAATTTTACCCAGTAATAAAGCTCATGTTTGGCATTTCTCATTACCTTTTTCAATCTGATAACTTTTACTTTTTCCTTCAGCTATATTTGTGAAATTCATTCTAACATGTTTTATTTGTCTGGGTTTTTTTTAGGCCCTTTTGTTTAACCCCTCAATCTGTTTTTTCCCACAGCATCATAAGCTGAAGAAGAATGATTAGAATTACATTTTATCACTTCTATTGATATTCTCATAAACTCTTTAAAGCTTTTATCTTGAGTGAAGTCACTGTTATAGCCCTAAGCCATCATGATACTCTGGTTGATAAAGTCATAAAAAACAACAGTGAAGGAATCACCTGTAACAGTCATCAATTCCCTTCGATAATACCAAAGTGGAAGAGATCTGCAGGAAATCTGTCTGGTCTACAGTTACTCTATATAGTACAGCAGGGAACACTTACAGCATTACTCACAAGTCACAGCAATCTGCTCCTAAAAGTTATCATGTTATCATAATTCCCTTCTCCATTTAATTCCCCTCGCTAATTACCTCTAAAAAAAAAAAACACCCTTCATAGAGTTCTTACAGGGGATATCTTTAAAGACAGCATTCTGAATTGTAAAACAGGAGTTGCAGGAAGCCCATAACGCTAGATCTTCACAGATGAGAAATACAGCTTATAAAAAACTGCAACATTCTCTGATTGGAAAAGCTATTTCTGATGTTACTAAATAGACATAGTCCAAATGAAAATAAACAGACAGACAGAAACACCTACAATTTGGTGCTTCATCTACAAAATAATACTGACAGTCATTATATGGTGTTGTTTTAACAACTGGAATAAAACAAATACTGCTGCTGGTAAAGCAGCACAACAGTTACTCCCTTACACAACAGTTACTCAAATGAGTACCATTAACTTGCCAACTTTTGTATCTTCTATTCTTCCAGTCATTTTAATACCTGAATATCTCACCTATTGCACTTTGCATTTAAAAAGAAAAAATACACAAGACAAAACTTTCCTCTCAGAGATCCGAAGAGTTGAGTACTTCTACTCTACTTTTACACTGTAAAATGCACCAGTCATCAGCAGTAGTGGGTGTTAAGCACCATTCCCAGAGACCTCAGCTCTGCACAATCAAAACAACCTATCATATACCAAGACTGAATACAAAGATTAAATTACAAGCAGTTCTTTGGCAAACACTTATTATAGTGGATTTCCATGAATGTCAAAACAGAGTACTCTTATGATCATTTCAACACAAAGTAAAACTGACTCTCAGAGAATTCAGCAAACGGCAATGGCAGTACTAGCAATCACCTACAGATCAAGATACTGAAATAACTGAAGTTCCTCTTCAGCTGATAAACTAGAAGAGAAAAGCCAAATGAACCTTGCAAGATCATTCAGTCATGTTCTGGAAGCTAAACTACCAAACTCTGAAGAGCTACAGTTTGCTTCTAGCCACAAAAGCCTCCGGACTTAAAGTGCTGAGAAGCCAAATTTCCTACAATGTCTTCTTCAGTGTTCCTTTCTCCTTTTGTGGAATTGGGCCCAAGGGAGAGGTTGAAACCGTTCACCAAGTGATTTCTCTGAAGATGCATCTCTGTGATTACAGATACGGCTCAAGAGTTAGTAGTTATCTTGAACTAGTCACTGTTCAACATCATTCTAGTGGGAGGTGTCCTTGCTCACGGCAAGGGGGTCAGAATTAGATGATCTTTAAGGTCCTTTCCAACCCAAACCATTCCATGTTTCTATGATCAAGAGAGCAAAGTTTCAGCTTTCTCCACTTACATACCTTGTTTTGATTCCTGACCTTCCAGTTTGTTGTCGTCTCTTAAGGAAGAAGTAGAGTCTATACTGTTGTCCTGCCTGGAAACAAATGACACCACATTTTAATCTACATCTTTTACAACTTAAGAGGATTTTTCAAAGAAACATTAACTAAAAAGAAATTATGTGGTGGTAGGGCAATAGGAATGTGCTATCTCTAAGCATTTGAGAACGAGCTTTTCTTTGCTTTCCCTCGTAACCTGCAAGGATGAAGTAATTATTTCAATACACCCCTCAGAATACCAATCCTCACTGATAGGCTCCCCCTAAAAGCTCTCCCTAGAAGCTTGTCTCTAAAGCTCAGAATAAATTGTCACAGAGTTAAATATTTTTAAAAACTACTGTTTCAGTTGCATTCAAATACTATTTACTCCTTCCTTTTGAAATTAAGAAGCTATTTTCATGAAGTTATTGTCACCCTACCACCATTCACGTTTTCTACATCACAATCTCACATTTTCACTAAGGGCTGCTTTTTAAAAGGAGATGTAACTTAACCTTTAAGTTGTATTCAATATCCATGTTTATTTCTTCAATTTAAAGATTTCTACCCTTGACCTCTAAGGTTTCACCTGTTTTATGCAAGGGATAAGGAAAAGATACTTCTGTGAAATGTTCATGTCCTTCACACATTTTGTACACACTACTTGGACAAATCGTGAAAATACTGTGAAATATACAGGGCAAATAAAGGATAGTCCTCACAGAAGGACCTAGAATCACAGAAAAACTTCAATTACCGTGTTTAGCAAGCATTTTGACAGTAGAATTGCCAATTTCCTACCCAGAACGTTATTGTGGCATTGATTTCTTATGAGTTAACATGCAACCACCCTGCCCGTTGGAGCTAAACAGAGCTATAAAAACGATAGCAAGATTTTGGTATCACAGATTTAAATGTAATGATTTTAACAACTTGTTTTTCAGTAATGGCCTGAAGGGCTTTTCTGTAATTGAATACAGATCCATTTTCTCTAGGCTCTCAGAGATGTTTGGTGTGTGTTTTTTTTCCAGGTGTCCAATGACCATGTCATGAGAAAGAACACCATAATACTTCTTGACAACTTGGTCTGAGAGATGGAGTTATTTTGATGGCTATTTCCTTTCCTATGGTAGTAGAGGTTACAAATCAATTGACTCTGTGTTTCTCCCATGTTTGCATCCAATGCAACATAAATGTGTATGAAATAGTGCAATAATTAAGGAGAACGTGCCCACAGAAAGCAGTTACACAACACATGAAGAAAGATTTTAAGTGTTCTTCACTTTAAGTAAGGAACCCCCAAAATAAATTTACTGCTCAACATTATTATACTAAAATATGAATAGATTATTTACCATGATGCATTTTTCTCAAAACATCTCAGTAGTGTGTATCCTTAAAGTTTGCCTTCCTGCTTAGTCAACTCAAGAAGTATTTTCCCAATCCTTTCATTTCTGATAGACTTTCCATTCCCAGGCAGGACTGAATGCAAACTAGATGTTCAAATAGGTATGCTGAACAGGAAGTTGTGTATACTCACTAACCCCTTCACAAAATCATTTAAACTTTGCCTCTTCACAAATAGTTGCTCATTTATTTTCTATTTGAGTCATCAATCTTGTACCACAAAGGCCACAGGTGTTGCAAGATTGATTACAGCCCTCACACGCTAGATGTAAAATAAGCCAAGGAATGCTACAAATAAATTAGTTTTGCTCTATGTGACAGTTTAGACATGTTAACCAGAGTCTCAGACTTCTCAGTGTAACAACATGACATTACCGTTTATTAAGTGGAGCAGCAAAGGGTAAGCAGCAAGGAAAAGTTTTGCGCACACACGCACATACATTTAGAGTAACTGAGACCCATCACAATTACCAGTCCCGTGAGCCTGTGGAGCCTAGTGTGGGGGAAATCACAGAATGGTTTGGGTTGGAAGGGCCCTGAAAGATCATCTAGCCCCAACCATCCTCCCTGTCACCACCCAGTGTCAGGTCCAGGCAGCAGCTCAGAACCAAAGCTTGTATGGTCCTACATTTCAAAGCAGTGTCACAACTCCTGGTGAGTAACATGTCCCCTCCCATCTTCACTCTATTATTGAGAGGGGTTAGGCCAGACGTCAGCACAGAACACCAGTTAAACCTGCCCACAATGCTATCACAGCACACCTTCCCAGAAATTTCAGGTTTGTTCTCCTGTCACCTGCTGAGCCGAAGCTGAGGCTCATCATACTCAGTTGTTGATTGTGTTCTCCTGTCTGTGCTTTTAAAGATCTGGGGAGGAGAAGGAAGTTATTAACCTGATCAGCACAGGGGGATCACCCAGTCCAAGTTGCTCCAAGGGCTGTCAAAGGAAAGCAGCAGCCTGTTTGCCAGGAAAGAAACTGAATAAGGGCAGTCAGCTAGAGAAGTCACCTTACAGACTGAAGGGAGTTACTACCGACACCAACACGGGGCTCCTTATGGGATGCTGGGGAAGAAGACTTCAGGATTGTGTATAACTTACTTGGGGATGTGTTTAAGGGGACTGTGGGACTATGCAGGGCATTATCAGATGTTTAGAGGAAGGACCAAGGATGCTAAAAGGCATAGACTTACGTAGATTGGTGAAGAACAAGCATAGGGAAAATAGAGAGAAAATAAGATAAAATCAGTCAGATGAACATAAACAGGTTGCTGGTCAGTACGCTTGTCTTGCAAAGCCCTGCACCTGGTCACCAGTCTGCCCTGCCTTCTTGTGGAACTCCATAGCTAACCATTCTTCCAAATGACGGGTCTGCGTGTGTCTAAGAGCCAGCAGCTGCAGAGAGGACCACAGGTGGCAGGGGCCTGCGATACTGTGCTGCCAGAAAATAAACAGAATGGGAAATGTGCACACCTCCTCAGGAAAGTTCAGTGTCATGCATCAGTTCTACAGCAAACATCAGGCGAATCTACCTATTAAGTAGGATGAGATGTTTGAGAGTCAGGTACCAAAGAGACTGCAAAATTAGAGGCCAAATTCCAGAGAGACCAGGGTCTGCAAGTACTTGAATCAACGGACCACGGCTCTGCTAGTTCCCCAGCAGATAAAGAGTCTAGGAGTCAGCTACTGGGGACACCAGAGATCTGGACCAGCTACTGGAAAGGTCTGTATGTACACAAGGAGGTCAGAGCAAGCAGCTGGAGTGGGGCTGAAAACCTTGCAGACTTGCACACCTTAGCGTCAGCAGCTACAGAGACACGGGGACCGTGGACCAGCTACTGGCCAACCAACTGCCACAGGCCAGCCACTGGAGGCATCTTTTTTTTTTTCAGCATTTTTTCTTTTATTTAGTCACTGAACTCTTGACCAAAGTAAGGTTGTGACACCCCCATATCACCTGCTTATCACCAAGTGCAAAAGCTGCTTAGGCTCCTCACACCCCATCCTCCCCCCACACACATTCTTCATCCTTTTCAACTGAGTAGTCACCTCTGCACTGGACAGCACCATGTCTTTTAGCAACGTGTTACTGTCTGACCTTGCACAAGAATTTTCATGAGGAAAGAAGACAAGAAGTTTCACATCCTTGATACCACAAGGAGCTCTGAAGCCATATTTCATCAAGGATTAAAATCACTCATTTGACAGAAAACTCATCGACTTCTATGGTTCAAAGAAATGGCTGTGAAGTTACATATATCCGTTTTAACAGCTACATAAAAATAAACTCTGAATTGGAATTCACACATCAAAAGTTATTGTAAAGTTTCTTCATGTTGTCTTGACAGTATCGCTGATCATGGTAGAAACATTCTTACAAAGACTAACCACTGTCAAAAAAAAAATTTATTGGATGCCTGAAGTACTTTTACAGAACATTTTATATTTTGCTGAAGCTTTTTTCAGAATTGGCTGGATTGGACTGTATTACCGGTGACCTAATCACCATTACATTTAATAGGCAGGCTTTCTGCACCATCTTGTGGCCAAGCAGATGCAGTTCAGTTCACGATTCAATTTCATTCTCAGATTGTTAACCTTCGTTTATTTACAGGAAATATTTTTACAAATTATCTATACTGAGGTACAGGTTTAAGAAAGGGCAGCACAAAATCATGTCTCCAAATAATGGGAGCAGAAGATATGTTAATCTAAAAGTAAGGCAATTTAAATATAAATTTAAAATCCCTTGCTTTCATGCATATTAAATTTTCAAAGCAAGAAGTCATTTGCTCACATTATACATGTGAACATATGATCACTGTAAATTATAATAGCATGTTCCTTCTTTTAATACATGTTTTATTACTACTGCAGGGAACATGAAAGAAATAGCTTAAGAACCTGCTGATAGCTTATCAGTGAGATGAGAATGCCCACCTGTTTTTTCAGGACATTAATTGGCTAAATCCTTTCAATTAAATGTCTACCATTTAGTTGGAAAACTTAATATATATCAATTTTCTTGTTTTAATGGTATTCCATTGCAGACTAACACAAACAGATATCTGAAAATTGCAGTAAAATATCTATACAGAGCTCACAAATAATCAAGCCCATCTATTATAGGAGCCTTTTCCAGTTTTTCTTAAACATTGGCCCTGATACTGCATGCTTATTTCAGAATTTATAGCATTTAACTCTGAAGAAGCTGGCAACAAAATAATGGAGCACTTTAAGTGGCAATGGAAACAGCTGAAAATTTCTCAGAGCTGAACTTTTAGGAAAAAAACTCAGGACTTCTGTTTTTGGTTAAAATACATGTATAAACTGTAGCTCTGAAACACCCTGAACTCACAGAATTGCCTTCCTGAAATCTAGCAGCATTGAAACTCCCATACCTCCTTAAGATGTGAAATATTACATGTATTTTGCAGTAGTAAACATCTTTTGAATTAGATCTTTTAAAAAAATCATAAAATTCCTCTAGACAAAGTCCTGGGACATTTCTGATGGTTTCCTTAGCAAACAAGGCTTTCTTCTCATTTAATTCAGAAGTTCACTTGCAAACTATCAATCATCAAAGGGACTCATTTATATGAAGAGTATTTTATATTGTTATTTTATATTTTAAATAGCCAGCAGAGGGTAAAGATCAAAAGATAAAATTAGTTTACATAAAGGTGTGTACTGACACCATTCACAGACCATGAAAGAAAGCAAAGGGGGGAATACAGTCACAAACCAGTTCCAAATGGAACCCAAGAAAAAAAAAGTGTCACAGGGCATCAAACCTGTATCACATGAGAAAAACTGAAACAGAATCACAGAATCATCTAGGTTGGAAGAGACCTCCAAGATCACCGAGTCCTACCTCTGCCCTAACACTAACAAGCCCTCCACTAAACCATACCACTAAGTCCTACATCTAAACGTCTTTTAAAGACCTCCAGGGATGGTGACTCAACCACCTCCCTGGGCAGCCCATTCCAATGCCTAACAACCCTTTCAGTAAAGAAGTTCTTCCTAATATCCAACCTAAACCTCCCCTGGCGCAACTTTAGCCCATTCCCCCTCGTCCTGTCACCAGGCACGTGGGAGAATAGACCAACCCCCACCTCGCTACAGCCTCCTTTAAGGTACCTGTAGAGAGCGATAAGGTCGCCCCCGAGCCTCCTCTTTTCCAGGCTGAACAACCCCAGCTCCCTCAGCCGCTCCTCGTAAGACTTGTTCTCCAGACCCCTCACCAGCTTCATTGCCCTTCTCTGGACTCGCTTGAGCACCTCCGTGTCCTTCTTGTAGCAAGGGGCCCAAAACTGAACACAGTACTCGAGGTGCGGCCTCACCAGAGCTGAGTACAGGGGGACAATCACTTCCCTAGACCTGCTGGCCACGCTGCTTCTTATGCAAGCCAGGATGCTGCTGGCCTTCTTGGCCACCTGGGCACACTGCTGGCTCATATTCAGCCGACTATCAACCAATACTCCCAGGTCCTTCTCTGCCAGGCAGCTTTCCAACCACTCTTCTCCCAGCCTGTAGCACTGCTTGGGGTTGTTGTGCCCCAGGTGCAGGACCCGGCACTTGGCCTTGTTGAACTTCATACAGCTGGCCTCAGCCCATCAGTCCAGCCTATCCAGATCCTCCTGCAGAGCCTTCCTACCCTCGAGCAGAAACATTATCACTCCACTTTCTAGAATATTTGTTTTTTCACAAACCTGGTATATGATGAGATGTGATCAAAGAAAATTACTTCATTCAATAATTTCATAACTTGTTCTGAGCCAAAGAAATGAGGTCTCCGTTAAATCAAAGATACTGACCAGCACGCAAAATTTGGATTACCGTCATTATCTTTCCCACCTCTCTCTTCCTGTTTAGTAAATCTAGATGAACTTGCCAAACTAGCAGCTAACAGATACCTTAATCAGCCCAACACTCGTGTAAGACCACTATGTCTCAAAAGGCTCGTTAAGTTCATGCACTGAATCTGTGGGCCAGCTGCACATGGGTCAGCAACCAAACCAGAAAAGCTTTTGGCTTTCCTACATGCCTTTTGTTTACTACAAACACATTTAGACTCAAAATTTGACACATTTTGGGTGATAACTATTAACATTCTTTTCCCCCTCAACTACTTCTGTAGGGACTGTCTTTATTAAAGGAGTGACTTAATAATACACTACACAAAAATTGTCTCTCTTTTTTTAAAAAAAGAAAGTATTTTAAGAAAAGGTTAAAAATGTTGGCCTTTGCAAAACTGACAGATGTCAGCCTAATAATGAGCAACTAGAAACCTCTGTACTTCAAACTCTAGACATTAATATAACATCCCCAGTAGGGAAGATGGGAACAGGCAAGTGTCAGCGCTGCTTCAGCTGGGACAGGAATGATGGACCAGAAACAAGGATGCAAGGAACACGATACATCTCAGCTGAACTCAAAACACTCTTTACCAAGTTCATGGATTTCACTGGGAAGGGTTTTATTCAACCTGCTCTAGTTCAACTGAAGAGGATTAACCTAAATCACTTTTGGCTGCAGGCTAGGACTGTGCATATGTTCAATTATCACAAGTTAACTGATGGGTAATAATGCAGTGTAAATCTCAGTGATGTGCTTATGAAACATCTGATGTTATCAAATAACTAGGCCATGTCTATAAGTGCAATGCTTCCTAGCAGTAACAGCTCATTGTCATTCTACCAAAAAAAAAAAATAATAATTAAGGATATAGCAGTTGGGTCTTTCAATGCTACAGTTAATCATTTCTCGTGAAAAATTCCAGTATCATTCAGTATTTTAAAATTAAGCTTTGAACTGTTTTCTTTTACTCACTGACTGACTGATTCACCTCCAGTCTTGTCTCCTCCATCTCCATCCTCGTCAGTATCAGAATCAGCTCCACTCTTGCCTAGATATACACAATTTCAAACGTGCAAATTTAGGCACCTAGTACAATTAATGCTACATAGTTAGCCTTACTTTTAATGATTAACTCTAATGAGATCAGAAAAGGGTTTTCTCCCCAGCTGAAACAGACATTCTAAAAATCAGACTTAACACAGAAACAAAAAGCTTATTCATGAGATGCCTGCTAGCCACATGATTGCCATTTTTCAGTTACACTGTATTATGGAAAAACAGAGAATAAATACTGCTACTACAATATTACAGGCACTAAAAATAAGGCACAGGAGACAAGTAATAGGAGGTACTCTCTACCACTCAAGATTCAAAGGGCACCACTTAATTGAGAAGACGGCAATTTGTTTACAAATGAATTCCACGGCCCTTAAACACCAAGTGGAAGTTCAATAAAATACTGATATGCTGGAATATCACATCCTTAATCAAAGTATATGTATTGTGTGTCTCAGCAGAGCAAAGGCGTGCACTAAGAATCCTTTAACTACACTGAATGTTCCAGTGCAATTGTTAATACAATTGAACTGGTATTGCAGTATATCTGGTTTCCCCTCCAGAGAACCAGGAGGCAACTTAATGCCAATTTAACTAAAGCAATGGATTTCAAACAATGCTTCTAAATTCCTGCTTTTGTTTTACTACCCCTCAAGTCAAAAGCTTTGTTCTTAGTTTGAGTACTAGGGAAAGGAAGCTAATACGACTGTGATCTGAATGTATCCCTAATACCTTCAGGATTACTGGATGATTTCACCCAAGATTAAAAGATCAAGACCAGCATATATATACATATACGTGTCAGTACCTGGAAACACAGGCGCAGTTTAATGCAGACTACTTTTG
This sequence comes from Anser brachyrhynchus, assembly GCF_964034855.1. Classification (NCBI taxonomy): domain Eukaryota; kingdom Metazoa; phylum Chordata; class Aves; order Anseriformes; family Anatidae; genus Anser; species Anser brachyrhynchus. The sequence goes on along the minus strand of NC_137697.1, from coordinate 67,059,764 downwards.
TTTTCCTTATTCTCTCTGTGTACAGTGGTGCCTAAAAGTTGCATTCATACCTTCAAGTATCTTCAAAAGTTTTTTTTCAGATAACAGCTCCAACTGCTCCAAGCAAAGCCTTTTGATTTCATCCATGGAACAGTTCTAAGAAGACAGATAAGACAGACCACAAGCCACTAAGATTTCTGAGGACAGAATAATTATGAAAGCTAAGTAGTTCTCCAGCCCTAATGAGAAACTCAGATTGCAAGTCCTTTCTCTATTCTGATCTGCATTGATGCAACTATCAAAGAACATTAGGTAGGCGTGACAACCACCAAAAATATTTTTATGTTTGTTTTGGTGGTGTTGTTTTCAAAATTAAGCAATACACAGTATCAGTTACTTGATCTTTGCCTGAGAGCTTTCACTGCTGTTGTGACACTGAGCTGTAGAAATAACAGAGTGCAGGTGTAAAGCATGAAACAGTAAAACAACAGCAGCCCAGATTACTCCTAATTTTCCATCACTCGGGAGCAGGTGAATTACATAATTAAGTCTGCAAAGACCAAAGCCAATTGTTGAACCCAAGTTCATGAAACAAAGTGAACAAAAGTATCAAAAAAGCACAAACAGGAATCATACATCATATTGCACGCCCTAATAAAGAAACTGTAAGAAACATGTAATCTGTGATCCACTTCTCGTGTTTGATACATACCACACACTGAGTCCAGCTAGTTTCACATCTCTTGTACTTCTGGGTATGCTCTTGGTGAAAGAGTGATAATTTCACACTCATAAATAAGCTATGTACACTTACATGTACCAAAATTATTAAGTGTTGAGCATACTGTAATATTCACCATCCTACTGCAGGCTTGGTTCTACACCACTAGACAACTGACTTCCAATTCATTTATGCCTTTGCCTCCAGCCATTCTAGACCTCTTTTCTTCTTCCAGAGATGAGAAATGGGTGAGACTGTAAGCAATTCAATAGGAGTTTAAAATGAGTAAGTCTCACCTCAGTTGTAACCTGTCTCACAGATTTAGATAAAATTTAAGACAGAAATTGAAAAACTACTAATTAACAAACACTGCACAAATGGCATTTCACCGGAAGCCTCTTCCCCCCACATAGACTGTTCACCTATTTTCAGCAAGTCCTGCTGTTCGCAACACTCAAAAAGCATGTTTTAGGTCAGTAAAACTCTAGAGACACTACTATTAAATTCCAGAGCAATAACGGCTTCCAGAAGCTGTTTATCAAGAAGGGGCTTTATGGCCTCATCTCAGACATTAATAACTTATAAAGACATTTAGATAACACATAAATAGAAGTCAGACTTTTATTAACAAATCAGCAAACTTGTTACTGAACGACACTACTGAATTCACTCCCTGCAATTAGAAACTCCTTTTACATTAAGAATAACCAGTGCAGACAGACAGTGCAAAAATAATCAGCCTGCATTCAGCTGCAGCGGAGCTGTGGAAAATGGAGTAGGATGAAATAACTGTATCAAATCTTAAGTGTCTCACTTTCAGAGACTTTACCTTTCTTCATTTAAGAAAAACACACACAGTTTTTAAGATAGGAAGTCCGCTAGACTTGAGAGATGTGTTTTGTTATGCAAGCATTCAAGCTTGTAGAAAGCATACAAGTAACTGTATTTCAGTACCTTTAAAATATCAGGCAGCATCTTCTGTAGTTTCTTCTCCCCTATGACACAGAAACACTGTTGAAGCATTTCTTTTTTGTCCGCGATGTAGAAACTAACCGGTTTGAGTGACACACTGAGATCTAATCCTCCTTCCTCTACATCACTGGGTTGTTCAGCTTCTTCCACTTTTTCTCCAGATGGCACATTGCATTTTTCTTCCTAAACATCAAGAAGGCAAGTAGAATTTTCATTTTCTATTGAACTACAAAAGAAGGAAACTTAACACCTCATCTGTGATAGCAATAGCTTTTCCCTCACAATTGCAAGGGACGTCTTAAAATAGATTTCTGAACTTCCAAATATTGTTTTAGCTTACAGGGTAACCGCATCACAAAAGTCATGTTTTTGGTTACTGAAATCATTTTTATGCTAAGAGAAATTTTAAAACTTTCAAGAGACAAAAAGTATTTTTCAATATTAACTGGAAAGTATTATCTGAAGATACCTTGCTGCTGCTTCTACATCAAAGCATGCTTTAAGGCAGAATAAATCCATTTATCTGATTTCCTCTGCAATTAAACGACCAAGTCGATAACCTACAACTACCTTGCTAAGAAAGAAATTCACAGACAATTCCATGTGGCACAGTTTTCTGAGAAAAAAAAAAAAAAGTGAGTTTCGTATGAGAAAATATATCTTCCATATCAGAAAAAAACTGAACCATTAAAAATCAGATATGTTTTGAAGACACAGACATTCACTCGTGATCATGTGTCACACAGTCATCTTTGTATTTGAGCACCACAACTGGCTAGGACACAGAATGACTGTGATTTGGGTCATCTCTGAGCTTGTGCCTCATATCGCTTTGGACGGGGTCTGGCCAGGATGGAGTAAATTTTCTTCACAGCAGCTCGTGTGGTGCCATGTTTTAGTTTTGTGACTAAAACAGATGCAGGTAACACCACAGTGCTTTAGCTGTGGACGAGGAGCATTTGTGCAGCACCAAGGCTGCCTTTTTGCCCCACCAGTGAGTACACTGCAATGAGCTGGGGGGCCCGCCACCAGGCAAAGACCCAAAGTAACCATGGGGTATTCTGTGCCTATAACACCACGCTCAGCAACACAAAGGGCAGACGGGTGAAATATGAGGTGAGCCACCTTTTTTGCTCAGGAACCAGCTGGGAATTCGAATGCCCCTAGGAGGGGAGCGCGCAAGTGTCATTGCATTACCTGTTTTGTTTCCCTTCTCTCTTCCTCAGCTCCCTCCTCACCTGTTAAGCCGTTTTTACCTCAGCCCAGGAGTCCTCCCCCGCCTTTTCTCTTCCTTTCCTCTCCCACCGGGGGAGGAGGGAAAAGGGGCACAGGGCCGCAGCAATCCTTCCCAACCCCTCCCAACACACCCAGGGCGCAGAACACCGCCACCGCACCTCGGGGGCGCCGCGGGCAGACTCCGCGCTCCGCCGCTTCCTCTCGCCGCCGTCCGGCCCCGCGGCCCCCTCGGGGCAGCACGAACGGGAGCGTCGCCTCTTCTTCTCCTTCGACGACTTTCGGCCCGCCATCGCCGCCGCTACCGGGCCGGGAAGGGCCGTAAGGGGCCGCGGCCCCGCCTGCTTCCCGCCGGGGGCGGCCGCCCCTTCCGGGCCGCCGACACACCGCCCAGGCACCGGAAAATGGCGGGCGCTGGCCCCGGCCCTGTTCTGTCCCCCACGGAGGCATTCTGTGCACTGCCCCCTGACTGACTGGATCCAGGTGGATCCCAGGCACGGCCCCCTGACTGACTGGATCTAGTGGGAAGCTATTAACCCCCGGCAGAAGGCAAAAACTCTCTTGCAAGAGCTCTCAAAAAATCCCAACCGTGCTTTTCCCCTGGTGAATTTAGACAAAGCAAGCTCAAATCAGGAGCACTGCTTTGAGTGCACAAGTTATATGAGGGTTACCAATGTAGATAGAAGGCCAGCTTTGAGTTTTGTGCTAGGCACACACCTGTCACCAGCATCCTCTGGTCTCAAGAGGTTGCACGGTGTGGTCCTGTCTTGCTCCTTTCCTGGGCATAGATTTTAACACCCTTTCACTGAAGTGAAGCCTTAAAACAAAGCAAACAGCACTGGGGGTGTTGTAACTTTTCTATTTTCACTTTGCCTCCACTGGCAGCTACCACTGCATGTCTCTATGGAGACACCCTCCAAAGAAGATTCCTGTGGAGATGGAATCAAATGTTCCCAATTTCTTTGTTGCCTCACACAGTGCAAAATTACAGAACTGCCAGGTATCACAATATGCTGTAGCAGAAGCTGACCTTCTATCCAAACTTTTTCATGCAGCTTGATTTGTCTTGATACGTACTGCTGCAGCCCCCAACGAAGGATTTTTTGCTATGCCAAATCATTTCCCTGCAAATTAAATCTAAGTGCATTTTGTATCATCTTTTAATATACCAATTGCTGAAGTTGCCAGAGTTTGTTTATTTACATAAACATCATTTTTGGTCTGGGAAATTCATGACAATTTTCACGCAGAGGTAATCAGTAACAGAGTAATCCCACAATAACAGAACCAAAAAGTTAGATGAGTATAGGTTTCTTAGAATAGCACAAGTACAAACACAGTTAAAGAGCACACGTTATGTCAAAACTAGTTTCAAGAACAATTGTATACTAGGCAACCAAAATTCAACAGACAGGCACATCATTTCACAGAAATATTTCCTGAAGATAGTTTCTTAGGATAGTTTCCTAGGAAGGTCATGGTTTTTTTGTTTGTTTTTCTATTATTTCTATTTCACTGTAAGTCCTGAATAATGTCATGGAGTGCCTCACGCTTGAGCCCACAATGGATCAAACATGAAAAATGGTGGTTAAGGCCATGATCAAGGCTGTTGACGAGGATACGTATCTGAAAATCCATCAGAACTGTAATGACACAAGAGTGCAACTACGGAGCTGTGTATGTATATATATAGATCTGGCAAACAAGGTTTGCTGGAAGTAACATACTAATTCACATACTTTAGTGGAGATTGAGGAAAAAAAAGCTCTTGGTCACAATACCTTTCATGTCTGGCACAGCTGAGGCCGACAAGTATTGTGATGAAGAGCTCATATGCCAGATAAACTTATCCATTTTTCCATGTTTCCCATCCATTAGTCTAACTAAAAATGCAACTTAAGACTTTTTTTTTTTGTTAGAAGACATGCGGAACATTGACCATCCTAGCTTTATCTTAACCCTAAACAAAAGTGTAACATAAGCAGTTTTTCAATCATTCAGGCACAAAAATATGCATAAGAAAACAGAAATTGTCACTAGTAATCTTACTAAATTTTAAGCAGATAAGAGTTGGAATGACTAGTAAAAAATAATATCCCCTTTTTGAAGTGAACATCTTAGATCTGCTGGAAGACCCGTAAAATATTTCCCCTTTTCAAATTCACCACAGGTATTGTGTTAAAGCTACTTCATAAAATTTAATTTCACATTTCTAGTTTCTGCAGTTGTCTGTTCTCTACACCTAAGTTTCCCCTCCCACTCTCATTTTTTATTGTCTAAATATATTCTGCTATACTTTAAAATAAGACTGTTGCTATACTAATAAGATGTTCCTGTGCATTAAAAGCTGAAGTCATGTAAAAGACTTGTACAGGTTTAGGAAATTTTGCAAACAAGATATTCACTATCACTGAAGCACTGTCTATACATCAGGTCAATGTTCTACCCCTCAAAAAGCCACCTATTTCTAGGTTTAAAAAAAAGATACAGGAAGAGCCATATTAGGTTTTATAAGGAAGTAGAAAAAAGCTGATGGAAAATTACATGAATGCCACTTCCTTACTAGCATATTTGAGCAGAGTTAATACAGCCAGAGATAACTAATAAAGTGATTAAGAGCACCATTGAACTTAACAGCTCTCAGGGCTCCTTCTCTGCTGCCAAACACCATGGTCAAGAAACAGTCCTTACACTGAAATGGGTAAACTTGGCTAGGGTGCAGGTGAGACGGTATCACTGGATCACAGCCATTTCCTAGATTTCCATCTAGATGACCTTTAAGCACTTGCAGATCTATTTCAATCTGAGCTACAACAGAAGGGCTTCCTGCAAAGATCCTGTGCACTGCAGACTTCAGAAAAGCAGTCAAATGAAAAACAGTGTAAAAAGTTTTATTTGCTCTGTAACTCACAACAAATCAAGTTTAAGTCATCCACAGTATTTTCTCAGTTATATTCTGTCACAAAATATGAACAAAAGCATCTTTTCTTCTGTATACACTGTATTTCCCAAGTGCTAATTAAAACAATTACAGCAGATTAAGAACAAACCTACAGCATTCCTTTACTTTAGCCGGTTCTGATACAGAGGCATATTTTTTTATTTGGGAGTCAACTCCAAGAGACTTAGCTAATTGCACAGCATTTGTATCATCACTGATTAGCGTCCCCAGAGCCACAAGCAGTCTAAAAACAGCTTCAAGATCTTGAACAACTTCCATAACTGTGTTGATTACTGATAAACATTGAGCTTTGCCCTCAATGTTGTTGACTTTATGTAAACATACAGCATAGTTCAACGTCAGTGTGGCAAGTGCAATGTGGATATTCTTATTATTGCCTGACTTCACTTCTATTGCTTGTGTCATTATTTCATCCCTTTGTTCCATCAAAAGCTTCTGGCCTGCCTGGTTGACAAAGCAATTGCAAAGAGCTCTAAGTGCCAACAGCTGGTTTGCTTGCTTTCCTTTAGGGTTCAGAAATTTGAGGAGAAGGTGGATAAATTGCACATGATCCTTTTCACCACAGAAGTTCGCATTCACAGTGGGATGCCTGACAGACAATCTAAGAATGTCTAGGGCTGGAAAGACAATATCTAAGAAACAAAAAAAATGTTTTAGTATTAGAATTGCATTATGTGCAAACATGCTGGTGAGTTTATTTCTGTTGGAGATACTCTTAAATCCCTAGCTTTCAGAACAGACAGTAACAGTTTCATGCAGAAAGAGTCAGATATATCACAAATTATCAAAAAATCATAAAAGACAGCACTGACAAACCCATACTAATACTTCCATTAATGACAGAAAAAAATATGCTCCTTCAGATTGACACAGTTCTTTTCAAACAAGTCTTAGAAATTCTTCCTAAAAGCTAATCGCTAACACTGAAGGCAAGCACTGAACACAAAATACGCACAGTAACTAATCCAAAGAAGTTTCTGAAAACTTCTCAGTTACTGAACACTCCTGTACAGGCAGCGTATCAATTTGTCCTCGCTCCGTATCTTACAGTTTAGTGTAACTACAGAACTGCCTGCAGGAAAATGATGCTTTTAGGCTATCTTCAGCTTTTAGACATAATTTAGAAGAAAAATAAAAGATATTCTCAACTGATCAGCTGGGTATCATTAAGGAATCCAAATTTATAGTTTGTTCAGTAGTTCCTCTCAACTTCCCTGAATTTCAAATATATTTGGCTCTTCAAGGCTACCACCAGTATCCCAAGCTTACAAACACAGCAAGGAAGCTGAACCTGCTGAGCTACCCATTGAGCAGTTTTTCCTGCAGATATGAAGCATGTTGAGAATTAAGACTTTGTACAATATAGTCTGATATGAAGACATTAGCCACCACCAGTTCCCAGCTCTACAGAATATAGCTTAAGTAATGTTATCTGATGAACAGCAATTTTTAATAAAAACAGTATTCTTCCTGTTAATAAACTTTTAACCATAATTTTAAGAAAGCAGTTCATTTTAAACTGCATATTTAGCTATCTGAGCATGCAACGTATTCTGTTTTTCCAGAATGTACATTTACAAACAAAATAGTCTTTCCAACTGGTCCATCAGTACTGATAATGTTATGTTATTAAATCAAATTAAATCACCTCCACTTGCATTCATCAAAAAATGTTATTTCAATAATCCAGACCACATAAACTAACTTCAGTAACTTCCACCATACTAAACAAGATATAAATTTGAGATTTTTTTTTCCTGTAACTTATCTCTGTAATTTAATCTCTCATTTGATAGCAAGTTAGGACTCCAACTTTACACTTCTTTGCTGTATTTCCTAACAAGTTTCACAGCTCTGTCTTGAGGAAGATCCTACTAATGAAATAACTGCAACCGATGTTTACATCAGGTGTCTCTTATCTTTACTGTTGTGCCAACAACAGCAAATTGACTGCTAACTACCAATTCTGAGTTCTGTTAGTATCTGTATGTCCTCTTCTGGGTTCTGTTTGGGTTATAGACTCTATGACACAGACTGTAACAGCCAGCAACAGTGTTCTGGTTCATGTTGAAGTACCCATGAGAGAACAATATAAAAAAATAATTTCATGTGTCTACCTTCTGGCCAGTTAACTGCTCTCCATAATGTTTGAAGTTGTTGTGCTGTAGGCATTTCTGCAGAGGTATTACATGTTGCAGACAATAACTTTTCTAGCATGATCAAGTCATCTTCTGTAAGCTTTTGTTCTTCAGTTGCAGTACCATTAAGTTCCTTTAGTTTGCCTGTAAGACCAATAGAAAGGTACAGTTTTCTGACATTACAACTTAAATCCAGATCTTCAATAAAATACTGCACTACAAAACACTTTAAAAAGAAGTTACAACTATTAAGATTGTTTATATATCTTTAAGGAAACATTACTTCTCTCCGTTTCATCATGTTTCTAATTTTAAGTTTAATCATCACAACAGATGCTACAAAGCTTCTTCAATATTGAAGCATAACGATTCAATATTCGCATCTTAGCCTATGTGTAGGCACAGACGCAGAAAAGAATCCTAAGACCAATAGTTGTCAAAACTGAAATGTGATTCCTCTTTACTATTAGGGAGTAGAAACAAACTATTGAAACAAATGTATCAGTATAGTATGATCAGTATCTGTAGTTTCATTTGCTTAAGTGCCATACGCAAAATATGATTGCACCTTGTCATGTATTCAAACTTCAATCTAACTTAAAATCCAAGTCTTGGAAGTGGTATTATAATGTACAGCATTGAGCACCTGGCAATCGTGGTTCTTCCAGAATTGATGAGGGCCATGTCAATAAGCATGCCAGCAGGCAGCATTACATTAGTACACCTTTAGGTAATGAGTTTTAAAGCATGCACAAAAGTGAACTGTCTGTCCGTTATGAAAAAAAACATACAGCTATTAAATCTAGCCCTGTCCAGCTATATTTACGAATGTATTTAACCATGCACTGTTACAGGACTGCAGGAAACTCAGTAAATGTAGTTGTCAGATTTCAAGCCTAAAAAATAGACACATTAGGCCTATATTTAATTATCCCTGAAGAACGCCGGACAGAAAGAAACAATTGCAGTATGTTTTGGGGATTAAATAAAAGTCGTTGCTTTGCTGCAACAGAATATGAAAGTCAACCGTTCTTGAAGTTCTCCTTCTTATTAAGTTCTGGACAAAGTTTTACTGCAAAATGTAAGCAAAACTAGGAGGAGGCTAGATATAGTTATTAGTGACAACCTCATAAAAAAAAAATCAAGTTGGTGAATCTCTTACCTCCCTGAACAAGCAAATACCAGCCCACCATAAAGAATTCAGGGAAAGAGGGCATGGCCAACTGAAGACTGACCAATACTTTTAAATAGAAAATGAATCCTGAACAAGATGTAGAACAATAGAAAAAAGGTCAGCAGCCTGTCCTCTTCAAGAAGTTGGATAAAGGTGAAGGTATATGTTTTCTAAAAAGCAGAAGTTCTTAAGTTTCCTCATCAGACTACCTATAACATTTTCAAGTTCTGTATACAAAGGGGAGGGAAGGAAGGAAGGAATGGAAAAAAATTGAGTAAAAGAATTTTAATGTGGAGATTCACGGCAGGTACTGTATTTTTCTGCACTGTGAACACAAACTGGTATACATAACCATACTAAAGCACTCCACAGAATCACAGTGAAACAAACTGAAGACAAATGGTACAGATTCTGTGGAATAGCTATGGGAAGTACAGAAGAGACTGTGGAATAGCAATAAAGATGGAAAGAGGGAGAAATAGAAGGCAACAGCAACATTCATCAAAAGTGTGTAGTATTACTAAATATTATACACTATTTTCTTTTTCTGTAATGCTGAATGTTCTGCTTAAATATAGAAGAGACCATCTGAACCTGTGAAACTGCAGAATGCTTCACTTCAACGCAGCTTAGATTACACTGTATGGCAACCTAGTGAACTGAAACTTTCATGTGCAAAACCAGAAACGGACTGCATATGACGCACATATCCAGAAGATCGGAAAAAAATGCTCAGTGTTCAAATGTACCAGCTTGGTAAATAAAACATGGAATAGCAGACATAAGCTAAGGGGGGAAAAGAAATTATATTCTGCATTAGATAGGAGTTCTTCTGAAAATTAATTGTATTCCTAAGCCGTCAAATCATTAAAGTAATTAATGTAATAATGTAATTTTAAAAGGTCAAAACTGAGAATGAATAGGAAAGCTATGGGAAATAATTTAGCTTTTTGAAAAGATCAAAAATTAAGTCACTTCAAACAAAAATGAAAAAGCCATCCTTGAAATTAAAATACTGACCCAATATCTGTGTAGGATTGGCCTGATCAAAGGTGACAGCATCTTTCTTCGGGAAATAAATATTTTCAGCTTTTGCTGCAGCGGATTGGTAAGCGCCCATTCCTACATAAAGGAAATATAAGAAGTTCAACAGCATATCAAAGTGTTTGACATAGAACAATACCCTACCAGTAAGTCTTTCCAGTTGTCCATTACTCAGACTGGCTTTCCTAAACCTAGAGTAATGCCTCCACAAATTGTTCATCCCCCATGCAGAAGTCTATTATACAAGTGTGAATTATTACATGATTTCTGAATTACAGTGAAACGTAATACAGTCATCGGAATTGACACTGCAATTAAGATATGAAAGTGTTCTAAAATTAGAATACTTCTTACGCCCCTTTTCATTTTCATAATAAATAGGAAAAGATTTAGTTCTGCAGATATGACCAAGTTATGTCACATACAATAGTATCCTAACATCTCTTTAGAGAAATAATAAAAAGCTTTAATTTATGATTTTCTAGAATAACAGGTGAATTGGTAGCCTATACTATGTAATTTCCATTTAAACTGCATATATTAATTTCTTTGATCAACAACGGTAACTACTGGCACACCAGAAATCAACTCAAGAAAACAGGTTACTATCATACATGCTAAAGCTCATGGTGCTACAGTATAAGAAGGACATAAAACCATTAGAGGGTGTCCAAAGGAGAGTAACAACGATGGTGAAGGGTATTGGAGGGGAAGATGCACGAGGACCTCTGGAGTCACTTGCTTTCAGCTTAGAGAGACAAGGAGACTGAGTCTGCAGCTCCCTCACAAGGGGAGCGGAGGGGCAGGCGCTGAGCTCTGCTCTCTGGGGACAGCGACAGGACCCGAGGGAACGGCATGGAGCTGGGACAGGGGAGGGCCAGGCTGGGTGTTAGGGAAAGGTTCTGCACCCAGAGGGTAGTCAGGCACTGGGACAGGCTCCCCAGGGCAGTGGGCACGGCACCAAGCTGCTGGAGCTCAAGAAGCATTTGGACAACGCTCTCAGACACGTGGTTTTATTTTTGGATGAGATGGGAGGTGGATACGATGATCCCTGTGGGTCCTTCTGACTCAGGATATTCTGATTCCTACATGTAAAAGGCTTTGCTCCCCCTATTTTCTCAGTAATTTCTAAAATATAAGTGGTTTCAATCTGCTCATTACGCTTAATTAAATATAAATTTGCAACAGTATAGAATTCATGTCAAAAGAAAAAAAAAAAACAAAAAGATCAGTGATGCTTTTTATAAAGCAGGCCTCATTTCTTACCTGTATATGGATCAATCCCACCCATTGGAGCTACTGCATTTGATGCGGAACCAGGAACATAGCGCCCAGCACCTAAATGGGGGGGTTAGACTTTTTAAACACCACCATTGGTAAAGAGCTAACATACCTACTTTCAGCCACTAGTTTTGAAATATCACTACTAAGGGTGTTATTTTGCTCTAAAATAATTAAAAAGAAGTCCTTCAACTCTTCCTGAAATTTAAGGATTTTATCTAAATGCATGTGTGAGGATGGTGCTGGTGGCAGTGGCAGCACTCGCAAGCTAAGTGACCCACTGCTGAGAGACATTCTGTCATGCTCCCTGGCACCACTGGTGCCAAAACCCTTGGTGCAGGCAGAGGGTGCTGCTGCCCAGGCCTGGCCTTTCCCTCTGCCTGGGGTACTGTTAGCACCTCCTGAAGGAGCTGGGCTTTGGATGTGGTGCTGAGTCCTCAGGTGAAGGAGCTGCAGGGACAGGTGACAAGGCTGTGAACCATCAGTTCAGAGGAGACTGGCAAGGTCTTTGTATCTGCAGACACCAGAGCCTGAGTCACACAATGCAAGGGAGAAGCCAGCTGGAGATCATAGTAGAAGAGGTATGGAAAAAGACTGTCAAGATGGGTAATACTGTGGCTTTTGGCATCACCAGGAAGGCTCCATATGCAGATTTGCACCTGCAAAGCAGACACTGTGCCCTGGCAGTGTTGAGGACAAACACCCAAGAGGGTGTTTGAGATCAGAGCTGATCAGTCTGAGATCAGAGCCAGCTGATACTGCACCTAGCATCTGCAGAAAGGGGAAAGGCAAGCAGCGGTAGGTGGCCTCCTCCTGCAGGGTATGGAGGCACCTATCTACTGATGTGACCTGTTATCTTGAGAGGTTTGTTGTTTGCTAGGAACCAGGATCCAGAAAGTCACAGAGAGACTGCCACAGCTTGCCAGGTCTTCAAACTTTTACCCCTGCTACTCTTCCACCCAGGCATCAATTATAATGCCATGAAAAACCTGGAGAGTATCAAGTGGCTGAAGAGCCCCAAGGGCAAGTCTATGACTACAGGACCCTCTCCAAGGAGCAAAAACTATTAAGAAAGATGGGATGTCTTTGTAAACAAGCTCTTCACTATGAGAAGGGCTTTAAACTAGCTATGCCAAGAAGGGTTGGAATCTGAAATTTAGTACGGAAGGTACCAATAACAACCACATAAGATAAAAAGAATAATAGGATAAAAAGAAAACTAATTCTATGAAAATAACCAATCCCAAGCTGGTTACACATATAAGAGATGACAAAACATAAGGTTTAAGAACTTAGTCCTCTACTGTAAAGGACAGAGTGACATGAGGCAGATCAGACAAGCAGAGAGCTCTCTCCTCTACTAAACAGGTTTGGACAGGCTTTGACATTTTCCACAGCAGTAGAGACCACCTAACCAGTCTGTCCCACACAGCTGCCCCAAATGGAGCACTGCAACAAACAGGGCTCTGGAGCCGAACACACTGCAACTGAACACAGTAACATACCTTAAATGCTGGCAAGACAAATTTCAATATGGAGTATGAATTTTACACTACCTGTAAATGGATCTGCCCCGGGTACCGTACTTGATCCAGATGAAGAGCCTGGAACATAACGTCCAGCACCTGGTGAAACATACACAGCTTGATGTTACTAAAGTACTAAAATTTTCAGACAGATGCAACTCAAAAATGAAGCCAAAAACATCAAGTATGTCTCATGTCTTATTGTGGCGTTATGACAAATTTAATCCTCTCCACATACAGTTCTGCCAACACTGAACAAATCCTTCCTAATAATTTCAGGGCCCAAACTTTGTTTTCTAGGATATAACCACTATGCATTTGGACACAGACAAATCAAAGGTATATGCTAAGTTTATACAACTGCAGTTCCATGAGATACATTTGAACCTGACTTAACGGCCTGTATTCTCATTTGTAGTTCAATGCAGGAGTAAGGTCTAGAATTATTTTCACGCTTTGTTCCTACCTTCAACTTTGTAAGACTGGTTGCAATGTGGTTTATTTTGTAATACAATGGACAGGATGTAATCTATTAGCACATTTCTACTGGTGAGTAATTAACTTTTTACAGTTCTCAATCACTCTTTGAAAAAGGGTCATTTATGTATTTCACTCAGTTTCATCCTTTGTCTAGTTAAATTTTTGTATTTCTTTCATTGCCTTAGCAGCATCTGGCTACCTGTACCTAGTATATTTACCCTAGTATAAAAGGTTGGATTTTCTTACATTAGAAAATTAAGCCTAGGCTGAAAAATACAACCAGCTTGATCAGCATTTTGTTGAAAGATTTGATCTGACAAATATCTCACAGAGTTGACCAGTTTTTGCATTTTTGTCACATCTATCTGTGCCATGCCCTCCATGATTTGAGGACATGAAAGTCCTATACAGGAAGGTGAAGTTGAGGAACTGGGACACTGAAGTCTGGATAATCAGACTGAGTTGGACTGAAAACTGGCTGAATAGATGGGCCCAGAGGTTGGTACTCAGTGGCAGGACATCTAGCTGGTAACCAGTAACTAGCAGTGTACCCCAAGTGCCAGTACTGGATCCGATCCTGTTTCACATCTTCATTAATGATCTGGATGATGTGGTGGAGCATATCCTCAGCAAGTTTGTACTTGACACAAAAATGGGCGGATTGGCTGATTGTCCATGGGGCTATCTTACCATCCAGAGAGATCTGGACAGTCTGGGTGCATGGGCTAACAGAAACCTCTTAAGTTTGACAAGAAGAAGTCCTGTACCTGGGGAGGAACAACCACCATGCACCAACATGTGCTAGGGACTACTGAAAACAGGCTGGCAGAAAACGGACACCAAGTCAAACATGAGCCTGTGATCTGACCATGCCACAAAGAAGGCTAATGGTATCCCAGGCTGCATTAGGCAAAGTACTACCAGCAGGAGGAGGCAGGTAATTCTTCCACCTTCTACTCAGCACTGAGAAGGCCACGTTTGAAGTGTTGTGTCCAGTTGGGCCCCCTGCTATAAGAGAGACATGGACATAACGGAGAGTATAACAAAGGGCCACAAATACGATGAAGGGAATCATGGCTGAAACATCTCTCTTATGAGGAAAGATTTGAGAGCTGGAACTGTTCAGCCTGAAGGAGGCTCAGGTGGAGTCTTAGCAATGTATATTAATAGCTGGAGAGAGGGTGCAAAGAAGACAAAGTTGGTCTCTTTTCAGTGGTGCCCACTGACAGAACAAGGGGCAATGGGCATGAAATGAAACACAGGAGGTTCTGTCTGAACGTCAGGAAATACTTCCTCATTGTTCAGGTAACTGAGCACTGAAAGAGGTTGCCCAGAGAAGCTGTGGACTCTCCCATGCTGGAGGTACTGAGTAGTCACCTGGACAACTGACTCCAGGTGGCCCTGCGTGAGCTTGGGGGTTAGACCAGGTGACCTCCAGAAGGTGGCTTTCCAACCTCAGCCATTCTATGACTTGAAGTCTGCTTGTGAAGTGACCCAAGCTGCTAGTCAAGCACTCAATAATAGGTTTCAAGTTGCACTACAGTGTACAAAATACTCTAAATACAAAATACAAAATACTCTAAGCCATTCTGCCAGGTTCATTTCCCACCCTTGTGAAGAAATATACTTACAGGGAAACTCAGTGCATAATATAACACGTTTGTACACATGTTTATCCCTTTGTTACTTAACTTTTTAGTTGTGAACCACAAAGTTTAAATTTTTACCTGTAAAGGGATCTGAAAATTGTGTATTTGTATTCAATGGTGTTTGTCCCTTAGTGTTGTCCGTAATAAACTTGGCCACCTGATCCAGAAACATTGGATTTAGATCATTCTTTTGCAGGAAGTTGTATGCAGTCAGCCAAGGATCATCAGTTATGTTATATGGCAGTTTGTAGGAAGGTCCATTTTCGTTTACATCAATAGTGAAAACATAATCATACTCCTTTAAGTAGAATAAAAACAAGAACAAATGAGAAATTTGTCAGCACATTTGGCATAGAGATGTACCACATGCAGACTAATAATGACCCAGGGCTAAGCCTGAAAACTTTAATAATGCTACTTGCAGACTGTATCAACAACAGTCTCCTACAGAGTTTGCAAATAAAAACCACTGAAGCTGTACCTTACACTTTCCAGAATTTTGTATCTCAAGAAAAGCAGGCTAGAACAATAGATCATGACAATTTATGTATAGATATATTATATATATTATATATAGATATGTATAGATATATTACAAAGTAACAGAATGCATCAGAGGTACAGGGTAGTCAGATGCCTCAAAAAAACTTCAGGCCAGAAAGCACATTTCTACTACTAAAAAAGAACCAAGTCCTAAGGCTTCTTTAAAGCACACAAGAGAAAATGAGTCTCTGAAAGGCATTTTTTAAGTGGTGGCACAAGACAGATTTTTCTGTGTACACGTCACTAAAGGAAACGTTTACTTTTTGGACTATCTGTCTTTACACTCAAAAGACAAAAGAAAAGGGACACATGAAGCCTGGTACCTAATATTTCAGGTGACCCTCACACCTCTCATTGTACATTGTAGGGTTCTCTCCCTTTGGAAAGGCAGTTACAACTAACTTTACAATGTATTAGCAATAAATACTAGAGATCTTGACTCTAATAGCTGGCAGTTGACCTTTCTGCAACGTAATTTGTCTCTGCTGGCTTGCTGGTTTTACAATATGCATTTCAAAGGTAAAACAGAAAATATTTATAATTCTACCTCTCAGTTTTAATAGATCAAAGACAGACAAAAGAATATCAACAAATCCCTGTTTCCTAATTTACATTTTAGCTAAGTAAAGACCGGGATTTATTTTTTTTTAAATGTGAAATTAAGCATTTAACTTTGAAAGGAGTAAAGCCTATTAAAGGTTGTATATACCTTTCCTTCAAATAAAACCTTTCCAGATGTTTGTTGCGTGGCTCCAGAAGAACCAACGACATCACCAATCTTTATCCATCTTCCTTCACTAACACTCCACTGATATGCTTCAACTTTCCCATTGTCTTTAATGAGCCGTGTCTGTCCATCTCTTGTTCCTGCAGACAGGAATATTTAACAGTTTTAAGAAATTTAAGAGTATGATTTACTTTAGGAGAGAAAAAGAATGTCTTAAATAGCAATCAAATTTAAGAACGAAAAGATAGTTCACCAAGATTTGAGGTCACAGTGCAGAAAACTACATACTACATGTTGCAACAAAAATAGTGGAAATTCTGAGGATAGCATTTTACGGTTATAGTAATGGTATATGCCACCAGACTAAGTTGTGAAAACAGTCCTTAAGTATTTCAAAAGTTCACCATTTTCCCAGGGAGGTGACAATCAAGAAAGGTGATACTCTCCCGTGGTCTAACAAGATGGGAAGCTTCATACAATTGTAAGATTTATACCACTTGCTAATCAGAGCCAAGGGGTGAGGTTACTTCACTGGTTACTTCACCTGGGGAAAAATATTTATGTATTTAAGAGTAATCCTAACTACCAATGCTTCCAACTGTATCCTCAGTAACCTCCTGAGTACCTGGAAACTGTAAACTGCGTTGATCAAGACAAACTGTTTTTCAAGTTGAAAGCCAAAGCAGAGTATTTGTCTAATTTTCCTTAGGAAAAAAATTCTAGTCCTTTTGCAAAGTACATGACTGTCTCTTATTATTGACACAGCTGGCATAATAGATCCAAAACATCTTGAATACACTGCAGTGTCCTGTAACTGAGGTTTTCCTAAGTTATTTTGTAAGAGAAGTATTTTAGCCACTTTAGTCTAGAAAACACACATGTATATGTTAGGATGTATACACACAGACACACACACCTAAATATTTAAACTACAGTCTTGCCTCCAGAAGAGGAGATGAAAGAAAGCAGAGCAAAATTGAGCTGTTTTCTTTAGTAACTCTATTAAACATGGTCAAACCCCCCCCCTCCCCCGAACTTATGGAAAGTTTTGGTACCTCAGAACTAAGATCCAGAGGCAACTCTAACATAACAGAGGTAACATAACTTACCAGGTTCCTTAAGATGTTCTTTTCCAGGAAGGTCTTCAGCATTAATATCCCCTAAATCACCAGTTTTAGGGTCAATGGATGCTTGGGAAAGTTCATTTTCAAAAGCTTGAATCTCCTCAGCACTTGCTGTTCTTTCCAAAGACTCTGTAAACACCCTTACAAATCCATCACTGAACAGAGACAAAAACATTCAAAGAGAAATATTATTTTAAATGTCAAAATGATTACATACATTCTAATAGTGACTTCCATGTCATGAGAAACCACCATTACTTCTAACAACCCTCTCCATTTTTTTTTATAAAAAGAATTTGCCCTCATGCTAAAAAAAGCCCATAGGAAGACTTACATGGGTAACTTGAAACACAATCTGTAGTACAGCTTTAAAGTCAAATTAGGATACGCCTATCAAATGTGTTCTTGATACAGTATCTGTAAGTCTATTCTCAGTCTACTCATAGTTCACCACATTACCAAAGAACTTACTCTTTAACTGCGTAATTCAATACCAAAAGAACGACTTTGTGGCTGAATTATAGCACATACTTAAATTTAATCCCCACACACACTTTCATGACTCTATTTTCAAATATAATCAGAAATGAAAATCAAAGTGATGCATAAAATTTCACCAAGAGTTTTGCAAATTTAGATTTGAAAATGTACTGAGAATAAAACCTGGATACCTTGCACCAACTACAATGTCACCATTATCCAACACACAGCAGCACCACACAGACTGAGCTGGGAGTCTGATTGTTTGAGCACATTCCCCTCGTTTCCATATTCTAAGAGATCTGTCCTCTCCAGTAGTTACAAAATCTGCAAAGGAAAACACAAAAAAGCTTTTAAAGCATATTTTCGTGTAATGTGATACTAGATGCCTTTTTACAACTCGGTATCTAAAAATTAAAATAGCAAAAGAACTTTTCTACAATTTAATACTTCTCTCAATCACAAGAAGAGAGCTAAAAGAATGCCACTACAGAGCTATCTTCTCAAAAAAAAAAAGTGCATAAATTGCAGACTGAGCAGCCAGACAGGGAACGAAATCGTTTGTGACAAAAGACTACCTCCTCCTTCAAATAGTTTAAACAAAGAACTTGGGAACTATCACTGTTTTGTCTTAACACTGCGCTTCCAGAGTACCACAGTTCAGGAAACATGCATAAAGCATTCTCAAAAGCAGACCCCTAACTTCAGGCATCTCCTCTATGAGGGGTTTCAAGGCAGAAGAGATTTATGATGTACACATCATACCTTTTCCATACCATACATCCACTTTACCCTCCGAACAAATGTGCGAGTCCATTTGTACACACACACACCACACAAAGGTCACTGACTTAGAATTTCTTCTGCAACCATCTGCAAGTTAGTCTGAACCTCCAAACCTCTAGCTCTAAAAACAAAGGCATAAGCCATATAAAGAAAATCGCTGAATTAAACTATTTATAAGCTACTTTGAAAACTTTCTGTGCAAGTATTGAAGTTTGTATTACTTCAAACTGCTAAGCCACACATACCATTTTAACAGTCTGAAACAGTGCTGAAATACAAGTGGCAACCCAGATGGTAGTTTTGTCCATTTGTTTGCCAAAGTTTCACTTGAGCTTTATAATTAGGTTTAATCTAGGACCTTTCATCTCACCTCAAAGAGCAATTCTGCCAGATACATGATTTTCTGTCAATCACAAAAATTTCTTATTACTTACACAAAAGAAAAAAGAAAAAAAAGTGAATGAAATGCTACCCGAGTTCTTTGGTTACGGCAGCTCCACTGAACTACTGAATGCCTCATCTGCCATTTTATTTTGCAACTATACGGGCTAAATCTCAAAAAAAAAAAAAACTTACCTTTACAATGAGGGAAAACAGATATGCTGTATATATAATTCGTATGCCCATAATACACCTGCAGACACTCGCCAGAGATCTGCCATCTTCGAACACTAGCATCATTAGCACAGGAAAGGAATTCCATTTCACTGAGAATGGCTAAACCTCTCACACAATCTTCATGTCCTTTGTAAAAGAAAGGAAAACTTTTAATGCAGCTTTTCTTTCCATTACCAGCAGTATACCATTTTACACATCTATATCCTGGTAACCAATTTTCATTATGGAAGCACTCAAAAAAAAAAAGCAATTCATTGCTCAATATCCTGTGGAAAAAAATATAATCCTTATAGAAGGGATGTGATTTCCAGGCAACTTGAGATACTTTAGAAATTCTGCCTAGAACCTGTTCAATTTATATAAGGCTTCGTGGTTTCTGATTTATTTTTTTTTACTGTTTTTAATAGAGCACATGATCTTGATGAAACTACTAATTGCAACAATATTTACCAGTGAATGTTCTTTCACATCTGCCTGCCTTCCACAGCTTTATTGTTTTGTCAGCTGAACCGGTCAACATTAATCCCTGTTCAGGCAGTATTTTTACTGCCCATATTGCAGCTGTGTGACCCTGAAAAAAAAAAAAGGACAACAATATTGCTAGACTTGTAAAAGTCAGTATGTATTTTATATTCATGCAGAAGAACTTCATACCTGTAATGTCATCATACATCTGTCATGCAACCAGACTTTGGCTGTTGTATCCCATGATCCACTTAACAATGTGCCAAATTTTCCAGATGAAAGGCTGCAAACTGGAATAAATGTTCAGATCAACAATGACACGTTTCTTGCACTGTAGCAAATCTTATGCTAGCAATTTTAAATTAATTATTTAAGGACTTCTGCTTGGTATTAAAAGCATATCTAGTGTTGAGGAGTTCAGGGAAAAATTAAGTAGAAGTGTAGATGTACAGCAAACTAGAAAGGAACCACTTAAGAATCTCCTCACTTCAGATGAGGAACTTGCAAATCTTTTTACCATTCATATTTTATAATTTCTTTCAGTACCTGATCTCTTCTCAAGCTAAAATATGTTGACAAGCAGCACAGATAGTCAAGAAAAATTACTAATACAAAGATTTAGATTTAAGATTACAAAGTCAAGATTTCATCAACATTATTGGGTTATGTCCTCACAAAACAAGACTTCATACCAAAAATACTTCACTCTTCTTGGATGGCAAAATAATACCACCGAGAAATTGTACTAACATTCAAAGATTTATTTAACATGGATATAATTTGCAAATGCTCCACTAATACACAGCTACAAAACTGAAAAGGCATAGTGCTAATAAAGCACAACAGAAACTATACAAAGTAGCAACAAAACTATACAAAGTAGCAACAAAACTATACAAAGTAGCAACAAAACTATACAAAGTAGCAACAATGACAAAACTATACAAAGTATACAAAACTATATAAGCCATAAACAGAATGCACTGTCCATCTGAAAATTCATAAACGAAAGCACGGCCTTTTGTTTCTTTACTCTGTGATTCCACAGTGGGAACTGGATAGTATTCTGCTGCTATGAATTGTTACTCAGGTACTAGTTTTCCCACTTCTAAAACATATTTTACAATTAATCTGATTTTCCATTTTTTAATGTTTGGCATTACTGTAAGAATTGCTACAAATACTTTTTTGTAATGGAATCCATAACATACCTCATATAGTGCCTCATCCTTTTTTGCACCTCTGGATGGAACATGCCAAATGTTCTTTTATCTACTCAATCATCCTAGGTTTCCTTTTATACACTGTAAATTATTCTATACCTTCTGACACACTGACATTATTCTGGCATCATTTTATCTGTTTCTCAGAGCAGACCAAGAGGCTTATAATGCAAAGACAGAAATTTTTGGTGCTGCGTAGCAATCCATGTTATTTTCAAACTGGTCTTGAGAGCCCTTCTTTAACATAGTAAAAGAGACCCAAAACCTTCAAGTCTTGAAATGAAGAATTCTGACATCCCATAATTACAAGATGAGGCTGTTCAAAGGTCTTTTAAATACTAGATCAGATCACGAAAAAATAAACTTAGCATGCTAATATGAAAATTGCTCAACATTTTATGGCTCCAGAAAAGTTATCGGTTTAATATGTCACACGCTGCACTGACCTGACTAAAGAAATGAAGTTTCTGCAATGACCTTTTAGACTTCACCACATATTTAAAGTACCACTTTATATTAGATCCCTATCTAGGTAACAAAAATGGGCAGTGAACATTTGTTTATTTAGGAAGCTCGCTTTTTCTATTTCTATGAAGTTAGATGTAAAAATACACGGAAGATGAATTTAACTGCTTCAACCCTTGGCAAAAGGGCCACCATTCTGTGAATTGCCATGTGATCACTTATGCAGCAAATGCTCAAACACTGATCAGTGTTAACTCAGAAGTCATTGTGACAAGCTGTCACTGTGCGAAATGAAATTATAAAAAAGCTATTTTACAGAGGCCATAATCAAAAAGTTAGGTACATTAAGTATCAAAGAAATTAAAATTGAGTTTTATAACTTGATTTCTTGTCTAATAAATTACATTAACGTTTATACAATAAACTCAAAAAAAAACTACTACATACCTGCGTTCTTATGACCCTTAAGGACATAAAGAGGAGCTGTGTTGTCAACTGTGAAAATGCAAATATTATGATCATTGCCACCAGTTGCAATCAGCCCACGAGGATAGAGGTCACTTGGAGGTATGATGCACACACAAGATACAAAATTTGAGTGGCCACGCATACAGTGCATTTCAGTAAAACCCCTGTTAAGACTAAACATATGCAATAATCAGTTGAGAGTCACGACAGAAACAGTACTTATTTGAAGCACTGAACTACAACGGGCATTTTATATTCCAGCTCTTGAATTAGTAACTATCCTTGCAGTGTGCTTACTATGGATGACCTAGGAAGAACGAAAACTTGGAGAAAAACTACACTCCAGCATTCCAGACCAGTAAGCAGTATTTAAAGCTCTCCACGTATTTTTTTTTCCCACTCACAGAATCCTGGTATAGCTTAGTTTTGTCGTTTACTGCTCAGTTGCAAACACTGTGCCCAATTTCACAGAACCACAGACCAGTTTGGGTTGGAAGGGACCTTAAAGATCACCCAGTTTCAAACCCCTGCCATGGGCAGGGACACCTCCCACCAGACCAGGTAGCCCAAAGCCCAACCCAACCTGGTGTTGAACACCTCCAGGGATGGGGCATCCACAGCTTCTCTGGGTGTTCTGGTGCCTCACCACCCCTATGGTGAAGAATTTCTTCATTATATCTAGTCTAAACCTACCCTCTTTCAGTTTAAAGCTGTTACCCCTTGCCTTGTCACTCCTCGATAGAGTCCTTTGCCGTCTTTAGGTACAGGAAGGAATTTAATCAGAATTTAATCACAAGTAGCTGCAGCTTGCATTTGTGAGATCTTTTGCTGTCCCAAAGCTCAAACATGTTACTCCAGCACAATGCAAAATATCAGGGCACATAAACAAAGAAAGTTTACTGCTTACAAAATCTATACTCATGAGCACTGCAGAGATTTAAAAATTAATAATTATGTCTGATTCAAGCAGCACCTTTACTTTTTCGTCATGACCCAGCCTCAACAGTGAGCACACTCACTGGAAAAAAATACTACTTATATTAAAGGTATTGTTTTTGTTTTCGTCAAAAACTGTATTATAGAACACTGCTATTCATATTTTGTACTGTAATACTTGGGGAATGTAGGAAAATCATGATATTCTTGTAAATTTTAAAACATTTTCTCTGCTGAAGGCACAGAGAACAAGGCGACACCTTCCTATGAAACTTAATAACGAAAACAACACACCGCAGCTTGCTTAACCCCAAACCCCCCGTACGGCGAGCCCATTGCCGATGCTGTGGCTAATTTACTAATGGCTAACGCTTTCCCATCACCGGGCCCTTCGGGGGAAGGCAGCTCACCCGTCGGGAGCCCAGAGCCGCGCGGTGCGGTCCCGGGACACGGAGACGAAGCCGCCGTCGGGGAAGAGGCCTCGGGCGAGGCCGCGCACGTCCTGCTGGTGGCCTGGCAGCGAGCAGCGCAGCCGGTAGACGCCGCCGGCGTCGCCCGCCATGGCCGGAGGCCGGCGGAGGCCCTGACGCAGCAGCTCCCTGCCCGCCGCCGCTACCGGAACGCGCCGCGCTCCGCGCCGGAAGAGGAGCCGCCCGATGTGCCGGCGGCGGGGAGGAGCCGAGACTCTAAGTCCCAGCAGGCAAAGCGGCGCGTGGAGGGTGCAGGAGGCCGCGCCGCCGTCCCGAGGCATTATGGGAGTTGTAGTTTGAGGGGCGTAAGCGGTGTTGCTGGGATACCCGTGGCGGTGCGCGACATGGCGGTGTCGGCGGGCCGCTGAGGGGGCTGGGGCCAGCGGGTGCGAGGGGCCCGGCCGTGACCAAGGCGTCCCACAAGGTGGTGTTCACCCAGGGAAGGGAGGCAGCTGAAACAAGGGGTGTCCCGAGGGGTAACGGGTTGATAAACCGAGGGGTAGTGAACGGAGCGCTGCGGGGACCGCTGTGCCTGCGTGCTACCCCGTCAGGGCGCTGCCCTGGGGAGCTCCACATCAACCCCTCATGGACCCGTGCTGTGGTTCAGGTGGAAGGGGCATTAGAGATCAGTGTCAGCTATTGGAAGGGGGGAGAATTAATCTCTAACGAGTTGGCCTCTGGTCGCTTCAAGCCATCTTTCCACGTGAAAGGACTGTTATCCTTCTCTCCTGTTTTCCTTCTTTCCAGGGAGGGATTCAAAAGGAAACAAATATGGCCAGTGGTCACAGACCTCCCATAGCTCGGCCCTCTTCAAGAGCAGGAATGGGGCTGACAGCAAGGCCAGCCTCTTCAGCACGGACTCCATCAGCAGCCAGGATAGGAACAGGGGTATGTTAAAAAAAAGTTGAACATCAACTTTGGTATCTTTAATTGTTATTCAGGTTTTTGTACTTTTTCAGTACCATGACTAGAGAGAGATTTTCTCAGGAAAAGTTGAAAGATTTTCAGTCATAGAGAGTTTTACTTTGTGATTTTGGCTGAAAGAGGTGAGGGAATTCTTCCATCAAGACTTCACCTGGGAGATCTTGATAATGTCACATACAGTGAACAAGGTACACAGTAATCTTTTACCTCAAGAGGTAATCTTGTACCTTTCTACAGCAGACATTTCTCTGAAGCTTTGTTTACCTGAACAGGTGTAAATCTAAAAGTTTCTCACATTAAGAGTTTAGAGAGTGATTCAAGCTTTGGCAATTACATAAGGATAAAAAAATCATAATTCAGCATTGGGATTTTTGGTTTGTGTGTGTGTGTGTGTGTCTGTCTGTCTGTCTGTGTTCTAGATGCCTCCTAGTACATCAAGACCTGGTTCTCGTGGTGGTTCTGCGACTGCTAGCGGAATCTTGTCATCTCAGATTAAAGTTGCAGACCGCCCAGTGACACAGCAAGGATTAAGTGGAATGAAAACTGGAATGAAAGGTATTTTTTGTTGAAAATAGCTATCAAAGTGTCTGAAAAAGTTCTGGAGAAATATTTATGGTTTAAAGGAAAACTGTTCATAGTTGTGTAAATTGCAGGGTGCATAGCTATGACTACAAAGAGTAAGAGAAAGGAATGGAAGATTAATGCATCCTCCCTCCTTTGCTTTTGGCCGTTAGAGAAGACAAAGGCTTTTCTATGCCTAAGCTTGCTATATGATTTTTACGTCTATTTAAAAATCATTAGAATAGATTAGAATACAACAGGATACACTGTATCTTCTTCCAGAACCACAGAATAATTAAAATACTTTGTTGCATCGTAAATATTCATACAGCTAAAAAAAGTTGTGTGTTTTCACGACAGTCCACAATGAATTTCTGCCTTCATTTGTTTTAACAAAGTAAAACCTATTGTCTCTGCTTGTACAATCTGCATGTTGTTTTCCTAATTTACAGTTAATCAGAATGTGTTGCTTTCTAATGAACTGTCGTCATGCTCTCCTTTGTCAGGTCCTCAGAGACAGATAATGGATAAAACGTATTATCTTGGACTGCTGAGGTATGTCTTGAAAATACATTCAAACTTTGGAAGGCTTCATGCTCTGTTCCCTTTCTGGCATAAAGGTAGAGGTAGAGCTATGCTTAATAATAACATGGGATGAGTGGTGTTCTCTGTTAATGAAATCTGGTCTGTTATTACACATAAGAAGGTCATTTTACAGGGAGCTTGTAGGAGAACAGGAATTTTATGCTTATGTCCAAGTACAAGATTTCTTTGAAGTTTTGTTATTAGGCTTGTTAAGTTAAATGCGCTCCCACAGCATTAGTTCCAGAAGCATCAGTGATTTTGAACTTCCACCTGTAATAGGTCTCATAGCTCCAATTGTAAGAAGTAGCATCTCAAACTAAGTACTTTTTTAGTGTATGCTTCAGGTGATTTACTTGAATTATGCATTCAGATGGCAATGACAAAGACGTCTGCTCCTTTGTCAGCTGGCCATATTGCAGTATTGAATAATCAATCCTAAAAGATGTTGTTCTATACAGGGATGATACAGCATCCTTCCACAGATTGTGGATGATATTTTTTTCCGGTCCATCTGAGAAGGATTCATGTCTCTTTCACCAGAAGGAACAAAAAAATAATTAAAACATTTTATTTCACATCCAGGTTTTCTAATAATTGCTTACAATTTTATCTGATAGAACCACTTTATTTTTTCCCCTCTTTTCTCTAGCTTTTCTAAGAAATAGTTGGTTAGAAATATGGTACTGTGTGAAAAAGAGATACTGATTGCACATCACTTAGAGTAAAATGCTGTTTCTGTTTTATCTGTGTTTTAGGTGTATATTTAAGTTTGAGTAACTCTTTTGTTTATTTTTTGCAGGAGCAAAACAAATGAACTCACAACAGAAATTAACAAGCTGCAGGAAGAAGTAGAAATGTACAAGCAAGAGAAATCTGTCTACTTGTCATATGAAAAAAGGTGAGCTGTGCCGTAGCTAATACAAGGTTAACTTTCTCAGTCACAAGACTTTGTTCTAGGCTTCAAGGAATCATTAAATATTTTTTTTTTCTCATTAGTTCATTTTTATTATATGATGCTTCCTGTCTTAAGTTTGGCTTCTTGTTTTGTATTTAGGGCAGAGGCTTTAGCTGGTGAAATCAAAGAATTTCAAGGTCAGCTAGCAGACTACAACATGGTATGCTGCTATCAGCTTCTGATACTGAACACTCCCTTTTCTCCTTTGCTTCGTGCTGTTTTTGCTTAACTTCAACATCTTTTTTATTGATGTTCCTGTTTAAAAGTTTACTGGTTAGTACTGTGTTTATTCAGTTACTGGGAAAGAGAAAAATGGGAACTAAGCAAAACAAGAAAGTTAGGAGAAGCAGTTGCATTTAAGAAATTACTGCTGCGTATTATTTGTGGGTTTGTACACCTACATATAGTGAGAATTACTTCTGAAAACTGTGTGTAATCTATTCAGATTCCCAAATCACATTTTTGGCAATAATAGATACCTGTGGTGTTTTCATGAGCGTTTTGCAAGTTGCTCCTTTTCTCTGTATGTATAATTACAAAAAAAAAAAAAAAGGAGAGTGCCAACAGGTTGGAATTCTGTCTCATTTCAGGTTGTGGATATACTTAACACCAATACAGACGTGGCGGAAGTGATTCATGATTACAATATGGTAAGAATTAGGATGCTTGCTACATTTGAACAATGAAATGGTGTATATTACATTTTTGGTACTTTGAACATGACATGTATAAAAAAGCAAAGCACTAATTTAAAACTTACACATTTTTTTCCAGTTAAATTGGCCATACTACTTGACGGTGTTCTTTGTTTGTAGTGAGACAGCTATCTGAAGCATTGTCTTCAAAAACCACGTGACAGTGCTTCTGTGTTTTAGATTTGAGAAGGCTGTGTTCCCAACTCAAATTTCAAGTGTTAAAATAAATTATTTATTTGACTAAGAAGCATAGAATGCTAGTCTTATGAAAGGCAAGTTCACTGGACTGCACTGCCTTTAAAGCTGCCTGATCCTCTGGAAATTTATTTACTTCTCTTTTGCCTTCTGCCTTTTAAATGCCTCCAGCATAATAAATATGAACTAGGTCTGAAACGTGGACAACCACAAAATCAATCAGCTTTGTTCTTTAATTTTCTTTATTTTCCAAGATAGAGTTTTTATGCAAGTATTAAGGCTATACAGGTATTAAGCACTTTCCATTTCTTGTGATCACTTTGTCCTTTAGCAAAAGCAGCTAGTCTTAGAAAAGGTTATTTTGGTAGCTTGAAAAAACACCTGAGTATTTTTTGGCCATTTATTTTTCTCCACATTTCATTGAAAAATAAAGTCACATCGTCCGCATGATAAAGAATTCTCTTTAAAGTATTATATTTGCATTCTGTCTGTAGGCTTAAGCAATATTTGCTAATAGATAGTAATACTAATTGAACTGATTTGTTACAAACTTGATAGCATTTCTTTTTCAAACACAGAGAGAGATGTCTTCTTACTTCTTTTGGTTTCCAGTGGAAGACTGCAATTTTATAAGGTGTTTCTTCAGTACAGCCTGGGAAAATCTCTGGAGTAGGAGACATCTGCTCCTCCTTTCTGTACTGCATTCTGAGCAGCTTCTTGCTCCCTTAAAGCAAACTTTGCACTTGTGTATAAGTATTTTTTTTATTATATATTATATCAAAATACTTTTTTTTTTTTAAAGTTAAAGGTTCAGAATGACCGAGACGCTCAGAGTGTGGATAAAATTTTCACAGAAAGACAAGCGTGAGTACATAAAGTATATGCTTCTCAAAAGCTGTTAAAATCATACCTGAACTTGGTAAAATTGAGATTATCTAATTAAGAAATTGTTAACAGTACAATCCATACAACAAGGGACATCCCCAAACAATTTCAAGATCCTATACCAGTATCAGGATGGAGCTGGATCCCTGGCTTTAAACTATTCTGAGCAACTGCTGTGGAGATACTTACCATTTCATCCAGGAGGAGCTAGGTGGCAGTGAAGACTCCTGGATTGTGAGGACCTACTTTTAAGGTCCTGGATTTTGGAGGTTGTGTTTCAGTAGCAGAGTGGAGAAAGTAAGCAGAAGTGGGGTCTAGAACTGAGATTCCTGTCTGGTAAAGTAAGGATGTGTGGAAAGGAAGACGAGATCAGTGAGATGCTTGCAGTAAGAATTCGAAAGCCATGAGAACGGCTCGTGTACTGTTAAGCTGAGAAGGTGAGTTTGAGATGTTTAATTTAGGGACAGGAGATATAAGGAGAAGTAAGTCTGATCCTACTGGGCGCCAGAAAGAACAATAAGGTTTTATGCATAAATAAATACTTTTTAAAATAACGATTTGCCATTTAATATGCACTTTTCCACTAATACTGTGGTTTTCAACAGCTTGTAAATATGTCTATTCTATCCCTAAATGCATTTTTAAGCATTAACAAAATGTGCAGAGAAAAGCATTGGTTCAGTATCAAACTAAGGCATAAAGGCATGGTTTAGTGGATAATATTGGTGCTAGCAGGATGGTTGGACCAGATGATCTTGGAGGTCTTTTCCAACCTTAAAGATTCTATGATTCTATATGCAATAATGATATTTATCATTTTACTGTATGTAGACACATTTAAGGGAGTGGAGAAGTTGGTCTTTGTTACTCTGCTAATGCTGTGACATTGTTGATTCGGATTCAGTCCCCAGTCTGACTGTGGTCTGCTTCTTCAGTGCTTTAAATAAATATTTTTTCATCTCTGGCTTCTTCACCTCTTGAGCGTCAGTAATTATGGCAGCTTCACAAGCTGCTTTTTGAAGATATGGTCATGTTAAGCAGTGTACGGTATGCTTTTTATCCCCCATAAATAATAACATGATCAGTGTTATTTCATGTTTTGAAATACTTATTTCATGATTCATGAAGCAATAGCTTGTTTCAGACTTGATGAGATGAAAGGAGATGGACTGCTTAGGTTCAGCTGGTATTGTACATAAGTAGCAAAACGTGGAAGGCTAAGTAGATGGAGCAAGTATACTACAGTTTTGAAAAGTCAGTTCATCATCCATTGTGTAGGACATTAGCTCTCCTCGGTTATATATGAATCTATGTATTTATCCTCAATAAATCCATCTTCGCCAGGCTCAAATTCAGTAGTTTTCTCAAATATTACTATGGGATCTTCATTGCTTGTATCTGATACTGCAGGAAAAGAACTCATGTCAGCTGAGAACTCCTGTTCAGTTATCTCTGGGTCATTTTCTTCCAGACGACGGTGACTGTAGCTGATCAAATAGTGATACCATGTTGGGCATTTTATGGCAGTAAAAATCAGGAATGTAGTGCTTAGGACAAACCCTAGGACTCCCACTAGGAAGGTCCAACTTTTGCCAAGGAGTGGAAGCTCTTGAAAACAGATAGGGGGAAAAAAAAAAAACAGTCATCTTTATGTATAATATCTGAAAGAACTCTGGTATTAATTTTTGAATAGATTAAGAACTCAGAAAATAGAAGATTATACAGGAATAAATAAGTGTCTCAGAACTGTTAGTTTCTGCTGTTATTGGAGAGCTTGTAAAATCAAAAATGCACGTATATCTCGTATTTCATAGCAATGTAAACTCACCATGCGTATTTATTAAAATTAAACAATTGTTTAAAAGTCATCTGAAGTTCTGGAGGCGTAGATAAAATAAACCTCTTTTTTTTTTTTTCAAAAAAAAAAAAAATCCAGGACTGGTTTTGAGAATGGAAAAAATAAAAAACAGTAATTGACATTAAATTCTATTTCCCAGGCGTAAATTTCTACATGGTGATGATGTCTGCATCCTGAAATACCACATTGTTTGTAATCCTTTTAGTTACATTACTTTTATAATAAAAATTTCAATAGACTGTAGGTATCAGTAGTCTTTGTTTACAAGTTGGTTTTATGTGCTGGCCACTGTCACGTGATACATTATAGATGCTGGCTACAGCAAAAGAAGTCAGTGGCAGTGGTGGCTTACGATTTGTGTGTGTACCAGAAGATGGGTATTCCTGCTTTAGCCAAAAGCAGGAAGTGGAGTATTTCATTATGGGAAAGTGGAGAACATTAATTCGGATGTAAGAAAAAGAGAAATTTGATTTTTACCAGAAGGACACTTAGAATCTTACCAAATAATGTTGGAATTAGCATCAAAAAATGATGTAAGGAGGCTATTACTGATTTTTTTTTTTTTTTTTAAAGAATATGGGGTGTGCACAGCTGTGTCCTTTCCACTGAACACAGTTGAGAGCAGGACAAGAATTAATATACTCAATCTTTTACTTTTTAAGAAGACTACATCTTGTGAGCAGTTAGTTTGGAAGATTTTTTTTTTTTTTTTATGCAGACATCTGGAGAATTTTCTGAATTTCAAGCCTTAGAAATTTTCACACCATCAATTTTTAGTGTTGTTTAAGGTGTGGTTTATCTGTTTTGTAGCCTTGCTTAGTAGAGCATAACATTCACTGCAGTATCTAATAAGGTCTAACAAAATCTGGAAATACACTTGTTCCATAGCCCTGACTTTTGTGGAAGAATTACAGTGTACTAGGAATGCAAAACCATATGAAATCATGGGTCAGCAAATAAAACATTGCAAGCAGTAAAGGGAAACGTCATTGTATTACCTGCATGTGTTCCGTTGTTTTCAGTGATGTTGTTTGGAGTCAGAGCTGTTAGGAAGGCCGTGCTTCTGCGCTTAATGGTAGAATTTGAAGTTATACTGGTTTCCAGAGAAGCTTCTTCAGTTTCACAGTCAGCTGGTTGTATAGCTGCAGCCCTGATGGACAATTTTTCCTTTGTTTTGGGGAATGTACAAATAGTGTTGTTTTCATTTTCTGTGAATATGAGCAATGGAGAGCCTATTAGATACTGTTAATTAATCTGCACTCTGATCTAAAAAAATCACCGATAATTAATTCATTACTGCAAAATACAGAATACATGGTGGATACTATTCACATCAGGAATAGCTAAGATAAGATGCAAACAGGTATGAAATGCTGCTCTTAGCAGAACTTACCCATTGTCACATTGGAAGCAGTTAACCATATCTGTAAATCAAGGAGGGCACAGGAGCAGTTCCATGGGTTTCCAGCTAAGGTAATTGTAGCCAATTTAAAAGATGATTTTATATGAAAAGATTTCAAAAAGTTATTTTGTAGATTCAAAACTCTGAGACTTTTTAGAGAAGAAAATACATCTGAATCTAATTGAGTAATCCTGTTATCGGACAGATTCAACACTGTCAGTTGATTTAGTCCTGCAAATGCTGATGGATGAACTATGCTAATATGATTGTTGCTGATATCCAGAATTAAAAGTTTTGTCAAGTTGTAGAAGCTGTTATTACACAGTACAGTAATCATGTTTTCATTCAGATAAAGTACGGTGAGGTTAGTAAGCCTTGGAAGAATATCTTTGCCATTGTCTTTTAAAGTGATTTTATTATTTTTGAGGCTTAATATAGTAACGTTTGGCAAAAGATCAGTGGGGATACGAGAGAGGTTCTTTCCAGACTCCTCACAAATGACCTGTTGAAAAAAGATAATGTTAACAATTAAAATATTGTAGGAACGTCTTGTGATGGAGTCCCAGTGATGACTTTTAAGGGAATAAAAAATCCATTTAATGTCAGCCCTTTACAAGAAAAATTCTGCTGGTCTTCCTGCCTTTTTGTTTATGCTTTTCTTAATATGCTTGTCGATTAATGATACAGGGGAATGAATCATCCCAGTGTGTAGAGACTTGAAGTGCTAAGAAACTTAGTGCTTAAACTCTTAAAGTTGCAATGCTTATGTGAATAATATCCAAAGTATAACCAGTCTGACATACTATTTTGGAGGTAATAGGGCTGTCTGTTTTGGAATTCTAATGTGAAGTCTGGCTGGGTAGGAAAAGGATTCCTTTGCCACAAAATAGAGAAGCCACCAAGTGAAGTTGTCAGAGAAAGTAGATTCAAGCCTGACAATTAATTTATATGTGTTTTTTCAAATGGATTGACTTGTTTTAAAATAGCTGTGTTTACTGTTGAAAACATCTTTGGAGCAGACCTTCAACCAGATTGACTACATATTTTTATTATAAATATGGCATTTAAATTCATTTTGGTTTTCTGAGTTGAAGTTTAGCATAGCTTTAGACTTTTCAGGTTTGAGAGTATTTATATTCTTAATGCCTAGAAACATTTTTCCTTTCTGAAAAGATTAGATTTCCTTGTAGGTATGTGTATGCATCACTGCAGCTTGCACTGGAAACAGGTTGGTTTATTGTTCCTCTTGATAGGGAAGTAGCCTATGTTCAAGTCGTTACTGCTGTTACCAGGCTGAGTCTAGATAGCTTATTTAAAAACAAATTAGGTGTAGTGTCTGCATATGCATTTTTTCTTCATGTTTGTCCTAGCAATGAACAAACAGTAGAAACAGTACTGAAGCAGCAGACCGTAAGAGCAAACAGTTCAATAACAGTTTTGTGGTTTTTTTTCTGCCAGACTCTTAATTCTGCTATATATGAATACAAAATCCATTAAACTATTCTCTAAAAGAATCCTTCAAAAATATCTTGTACACATTTGGACCTGACTTGGGCAAGTGCTAACTCAAAAAATCTCTCAAAACAATCTCTCAAGAAGTAGTTGGTCTTGTCCAAATAGCTGTTGTGATTTAGGCCTGTTGCAAAATGGTGTAGATATAAAGGAGGCAATCCTGTTGTCTGCAGAGTTTTGACTGAAATATAAAACCATCCCAAATATGTTTCAGTGTTACTCCCCCACTTAGAATGATTGGTAGCAGAAAATTCCCTTTTCGCAGGAAAATGTGTCATTTTATTTGTATCTGTCTGCTTCTATACTCAGGAATTTCATGTTCGCAGGCTTTTAGAAGTCTTTAATTTCTACTGTATCTCAAGAATAAGGGTAATTTACATGCACATAGAACTTACAGTTTGAGGTGTAATGTTGCAGTCAGCAGTGACTGGATTCAAAAACAGTGTTCCAGCCCAGATCATGAGCCAAGAGAACTTCATGTTCACTGCCTAGCAATAAGCAAATAACACTTTAAAATATCAAGAGTACCAGTGTCTTTTGTAGTAGCAGTTTAACAAATTAATAAATAGTTATTTCCATCATAATGTAAAAAAAAAAATTGTTCTGCACAGATACTGTAAGATGTAAAGTTAAGAGAAAAATCACATTATCAGCCTTAATGTATTGAGCTTTCACTGGATCGAGACAAACCTAAAATCTAGTGGACAGTATTAGAAGATAGAAAATGGATTGATTAGACAAGTTAGTAGACAAGAGTTTCACAAATGGATAAAATCAATAGGCAGAGGTATACACATTAATACCCTATTAAAGCAGTTTGGGGTACTGGAAGTCTACGATAGGAATCAACTGAAAAGAGTATCTGGGCTTGGTTACTGTCCCTATTTTGTTGCCACTGGTAGAGGCAGAATGCTGTACTAGATTGTTGGTTTATTTGGCCAGGTATCTCGTATATTCTTATGTGAATACACAGGTTTTGTGAACATTTAATGAGTAGAATGATCTTCTAATCTCTGTGTTATCCATACTATAATACATGCCATAAGCAATGTACGTCTGCGTTACGAAGGTGTAGTGGTTGCTCTGATGATCTTTGGAACTAAGTAAGCACGGTTCAGTCCCTTTTGCTGGTGTTTTTGTACAGGTTTGTACCTTGTTTTTTGAGAGTCAGGAAGGCTTTTTTAACAAACGGTATTGACTGCAATATTAACTTCTCTGAGAGAAATTGGGCATTATTTGCAAGATCTGCTGAGAAGGAATGCTAAATCTTGTCTTTCAGATGTTAAACTGATCCATGTTTATGCCAGATTCGAATTAAAATGTTATGCAAGAGGTAGATTATTCCTTTTGTAACATTTTTCCAGTTTTGCTTAAGCCTCTGAAGTCTCATAGAGAAAAGGTAGTAGACTAAATGAACCTCAATATCTCGTTTCTAGATTGTGATCTTCCAGATTAAAGAAGGCAAAAAAGATAAGGTTTAAACTGATTATCGTATTTTGAACAGTAGAGAGTTCACTGAATTTAACAGAAAAGGGAGCGGGGACAGAATTACATAAGGAAGCTCAATTGTACCAACAAGGAGCAATGCTAAATATAGACAGCCAGTCAGATAAAAGAAAAAAAAATCTGCTTGCTTCTATGCATTTGTGTCTCTACGGACTGACCTTATTCACCTCCGTGAATCAGTATCTAAACTTTGTAACTTCCTGGAAAGAGTTTGTACGTATCCTGATCTACTACTCTGAGTGCTATTGGAAATTTGCATTAAACAAAAAAAGACATTATCAGGGACAAGGGGGTGCTAGCCTCAGTGGTATTAAGTTCCTGTGTTAGTACTGTTCTTGTCAGTAATAGTATTGGTGGCTGCTTTGTTTTTGGAGGCAATTTGCATGTTGCTAGTGGAAAACGTGGCAGTTTGTGAACTCCCAATATCAACTATGGTATTGGGACACACTTGGACTTCAGAGAGATCTCTTCCAAGATGTTCAGAAACAGAGCAGACCTTAACCATGCTATCTAGAAATACAGATTAACAGCATTATTGTAGTTTGCAGGTTTCAGGAAAAAAACATGCTGTCATTAGGAGAGTGGGAAAATATATTAAGATATTTTTTAAAAAGTTTCTCAGTCTGTAAGTTAATCAATAACAATCAAATTAAAAATGAAAGGTTTTTTTTTTTCAGAAGTTCAAAGAAACCATTAGCATATTAAAGTAACAGGGATGCCGTTAACTGGAAAAATCATTTTTCTGTCTAAAAAAGCACTGCACATATGTCTAAGTCAAAAACACGGTTTCTTCTTTTTTACTTTACTACTGTTGAAAAATTAGGGTTGTTCTTACAATGTTGATTTCTTGCATTGTGTATGGGGGAACCCAAGTAATCAGTGGAAAAACAGGAAAGCATCTGTAATTTTAATTGCGCTGTAGCTTTTTAGTAAAGCCAGATTTTAAGAATTGCTGCTTAAAGTTTTTGAAAGAAACTGAGCCTGGCAATACATTGATAATACTTTGACATTTGTCATTTCAACTCAGAAGTGTTTATTTAAAAGGTTTTCCTTAGAAGAGTTTTGGAGACTTTTACTATTTAATAGTAATGTAACTTCGGTTGCTTTTGTTGCATTTGTAAAGAAAATGGCAGATTTGGGGAGGTTACGGAGTTTGTATAATCAAGTACTCTGGTTTCCAGAAAAGAATCAGACTGTTCCCTGTCTTTTAACTGAAGCACAATTTACTTCCTTTGCATGTTGAAGGTTCACAGTAATTTCTGAACTTTTAACTTATCTCAAGATATATTTGTTTCCAGTCTAGCAGAAAAGTTATACTAATAAATCTTCACCGACATTTTGAAAAAGGTGTTCCAAGTGTCTTACCTTTCTGTTGCTTCTTAGAGGCAGCATGTACACTTTTCAGTGCACTGACAAGAAATAATATCATGTAACAGCACTTCGTTTTTGTCCAACCTTTGTACCTAATGAATAAGCAGGCAGTGTAAAAAAATAAGGAAGCTAGAACATCTTTAGCAAACGATTGACTAGGTTGAGCAATTTCTTATAATCATCTAAGATTTAATTGGTTCCGCAGCCAATACGGAAGGGTAATGGAAGTATGCCCAAGTGGCAAGTTCCAGATCACATAGGAAGCACTGAGTTAAAATGCCACAGGGTATTTAGAAGCAAGCTGTGTTTTATTGTCAGTTAAAGAAATGTTGGAGACAGATGAAGACTTGGATTTATTTTTTTTTATGAGACCTATCTTTAAATGAAGAAAGTTTCATGAGTTTTGCATACTGAAGTAAAGATCGCTAGTAGAGATCTCTAGTAGATCCCCAGCCTAGTAGATCTCTAGTAAAAATCTCTAGTAGAGATCTTTACTCTTAGCATAAGAAAAGCTATGGAGTATGTTAAAAATAAAGCTCATTGTTTACAAAGGATTACAAGCATTTAGGGACATCTGTTACATGTGCTATACTTCAGGAAGAAATTCTAAAAAAGGAAAGAAAAGAAAAAGGTATTTGCTCTGATCTGAGAGCATGTCTTTACGCAGATTGACAAAGGGATTATACTGATACACTAACACTATGTCCACTATTTTTTTTCTTCTGATGATGCTCATTCTCTCAATTTCACTCTACCCAATGCACAGCGTGAATCTACAGAAGGATTCACTGTCCTCTTCTTCATTCTTCTCAGATATGGGGCTGAGTAGAAACCTTTCTACTTCAGTAGCTGTCTTTGATGTTACTGCCACTTTGATTTTTGTGTAATATCTCAGAATGTTCTGTGACTTCCAAGTCTCAACCTTGTTTCAGCTTCCCCAGTAGTCTTAAGTGTTGCACTACCTGTGGCAATGAACTATCCTCCTGTTACAGCCACTGCTGATCATTTTAGTGCCTCTTAGAAAAGCACTGTGCTTTAATTTTCTGTCAAAACACTGCTATCAGAAATGATACATCACATCTAAATCAGTCACTTCTAGTCTTGTGAAGATACTGGTGTATCTAGCCAGAAGTCCACATCACATTAAAAATAAACTTGCTGCCGGTAAATAGACTACTCAGTTATTTGGCTGCACCTACTTTTACATCAGTGGGGCTGGAAAAGTAGACTGTCTTTCCATATTCTATCAGTCAGATTTGCAATCTCAGACATAGATGAGAAAAATTCAGTAGAGCGTGGAGATGCCACTGCCCTCAACAGTGACAGCTGCTTCCATGTGCTGTTTTGGAACACGAGAGGAATGTATCAAGCTGTATTCTTCTCTTCCTCCATAAATGCCCCAGTGATCTTCAGGAAAAGCCACCTGTTGTATGTAGAGACAAGTTCCCTATGATCAGTACTAATTATGATCAGTCTCTCCAGAGAATTTGCATCTGGTGCGGAGATTTGTTCTGGAAATTAGTAACCTTAAGATTTTCTTGAATTCTTCCTTGGAATGTTTCTTTTTTTCATTCAACCATGCCTTCAGTTGGGCTTGATTTGTTAGAAATGGTCACTGCTGAGACCTCGCAACACTTTTCATAGGCATGAGGAGCCTCCAATAACGAAGAAACATAAAATCTCTCTGCCAATTCTGGTTCCATGCCTTACAGACAATCTTGGATAGTTTACTACTTGCATAGTTTAAAAGCAAGCTTCACTTAACAAATTACACCTTTCCCAAACGTAACATAATAATCCATTCATATACTGGTGTACTTACAGCAAGGGCCTCATTCTTTGGACTAGGTTTGAACAAACTATTGTTACTCTCAAGAGGATGTTCCATTTACCTTCATGTTAAAATCATCCAATACATCAAGTAAAGTTCCACTGCACTGCAAATTTGCCAGGGAATGTAGAAGATCATCACTTTCGCTTACTTCTTCATCATCAGGTTCCAAAACATCTTTGCAACACAGGTTGTTATCCTTAAAATGTATCCTTAACATCATCAGATTCCTGGAGATTATAGGTCTTGCCTGAAATCATTTGCAAGATTGGTTACACTTCTGAATCTTTCCTCAGTAATCCTCAGAAACGGTGGAAATTCTGAGGAATGGCTGAGAGAGATGGAATTGTTTAATCTCCAGAAGAGGAAGGTTAGGGAGTGTCTTATCTGATATGCAGGAATAAAGAAGATGGAGCCAATCTCTTCTCAGTGATGCCCAAGGGCAAGATAAGAGGCAATGAGTACAAATTTTAGTACAGGAAATTTAATTTAAACAGAAAAAACTCTTATACGGTAAAGGTGGCCATACCTTGAAACATTTCCCAGACAAGTTATGGAGTCTACATTATTCAATGTAATCAAAAGCTGCCTGAACGAGACACTGACAACCTGTTCTAGCTGATTGTGCTTTGAGTAATGGGGCTGCACAAGCTGATCATCAGAAGTCCATTCCAAAATCAACTGTACGTGCTTCAATGAAATGTTCATTATTCTCTTATCCCAAGGTTATCCTTGAGCAGTTCCATTATTTTGCACCACGTTTGAAGCCTGAGGGCATTCTTGCCTACTGTCATGGATCTAATAGCATCAGTCACACAATTTCAAATTTTTGGTATCTTGCAACTCAGGAAGAGTTAATGAAAAATGGATAAAAATAAAGCTAATTTTGCAAGAAGCACTCTGAAAGCCAGCAGTGTAAACAATATTTTATGAACTGTAAAGGAAGGCCTTTTGAGGAAAAAGACTTACTGTTCAGTGT
Source organism: Anser brachyrhynchus (assembly GCF_964034855.1). Taxonomy (NCBI): domain Eukaryota; kingdom Metazoa; phylum Chordata; class Aves; order Anseriformes; family Anatidae; genus Anser; species Anser brachyrhynchus. The sequence goes on along the minus strand of NC_137697.1, from coordinate 67,021,041 downwards.
CTCAGGACTTTTAGTTCATCTTCAGCTGTGCTCTCAAATTACTTGACTCACTAGCTTTCAGGAGTTTCATAGAAATCAGAAGACTTTACATTAAGCAGTGAGAACAGCGCTTTATGCCTTCCTTAACTGCTAATACATCTAGCTGCAGCTTATTGCAGTTGCAGTGGTAGAGATTTTTTTCTGGTTGCAGTTACTTGATTTTCTAACAGGTTTACAGTCATTAATCAAGAACATCAGGAATGGCTAATTGCTTAGTTCTTGCATGGTTAAAGATCTCCACGCTCCTTAAGGCTACAAAGCCACTTTCTGTTCTTTAGCAATTCATTGCTAAAGCGAAGTCTTCTTACCATCATTATCCAGCACCTGGTAACTGTATAGTATGTTCTCTTAATGTGCATTCACAAATTATATTCCAGGTTCTTTATTTCAGACTGCCAGTTCTCATTCCAAGAATTCACTGATACAGACCAAAGAGGGGAAGAAATATACTTCTGCCAGTTTTGAGGACTATGCAGGTAGACAGTGTTGTCACATTGGGAAGTACTACATGGGTACAGTAAAGGCAAAGAATTCTTTATCTTCTGCATTCCACGATACGAATGTTTATATAGCTAATGCAACTCCAAGGAGATAGATATAAGTAGGTAACTTGTTTTCTTGAAGTCTGTGAAGTTTTTGTGTTAGAAATCACTTTAGGCAGGCTGAAGGAATAGCAGAGTTTTAAATGTGTGTTTAAAGTAAACATGGACTAGTAAAAATAGCACAATTTTGTAACTTTTACAGCACGGAAAAGTTAATTCAAGCTGTGGAAGAAGATATTGAACATGAAAAAGTCGTAGCAGATGACATAATAAAAGACATGTCTCCAGAAAATCAAGCTAAATATATGGAGATGAAGACTGCAAATGAAAAACTCTCCCAGGTTGGTTTGTTTCATAGTACTTAACCTAAAATGTTTCTAAACCTGGCCTTATTAATTCCAGATACAATTTAAATATTAAAGTGAGAACTGAGCAATATAATAAAAGAACTTGCTGGTATCGTAAGCAATTGTAAGAGTGCCTGAAAAATAAACAGAACAATGGACTGAAAACAAATACTTTGTATTTCTGTATTTCTTAAGAACAAATTATGTTCGTCATTTTCCTTTCTTGTTTGGGGATTGACATGCATATTTTAAAAGGCTCTGTAATGCTTAGGTGTTTGATCACATGTAAAAAGCAAGCAAAAGGGAAAAGACAATCCCAGTGTTTTTTTCACTCCAGTAGAAATTTTTCTTCCCATGCCTAAAAATGAATCTGACTGGGATTTTTTGTGCTTCTTGTATGTTTGCATGTATGAGAAAAGTACGCTGGGCCTTTTAAAATGTTTGTGGCTTCACTACTTATAATGTTAACAAAGGCAATAAAATCTTTAGGGTTAGAATAACTTCATCTATGTTCAGGCATGCAGTCTTAGGATGCTTCCCTGTAAAGTCTATACAGAGAGATAGGTATCTTTTAAATCTAGTGCTTCCTAGCTATCATAGGATGAACTGAATCACGAGTCAGGGCCTATCTGTCCCTTTATTGACTGAAGAAACTGTGGTGACTAGTTCAGATTTTAAAATTTGACTTTAAACTTCTAAAGCAGAAATGATAAATTCCACCCTCAGTACTGATTTTAAGAAAAAAAAAAAGTGTAAAAAGGCCAGCAATTCTTGGTTATTGCCCAACAGCAAGTAAGAATAATAAGAGTTTATTGGAAAATTTGTTTTCTGAAAGTAAGTGGATATTATGTCTGAGCTATTTGGAGAAGCTGGACACAGTCTTGATTTTTAAACTTTTAAGAAGACCAATGGGATATTTTACAGCATCTTCTGGATGCTAGAATGCAGAATAAAAAAGCAATCTAATCACGCAGTATTTTTTTTATCTAAATCTTGCATTTTTTTCCTGTTTAGGAATTGATTGTTCAACAGCAGGAATTGGATGCACTAAACATGAAGGAGGAGTCTCTAAGAGCTGTATGTATGATAAAAGCTGTTTCTGTACCAACTCTACTGTAATAAATAATACCTTTCTCATTAAATTTTCATATACTGTAGAATTGTGCTCTAGAATGAGAAGGCAAAGCTGCCTCTCTGTTTTCCACCAATAATTTATAATTAGCTGTGGGTTAAAATGCTTTTGTTAGATGCCAAGTACAAAACTTCCTAGCTTTAGTTAGCCATATGGTTATCAAATGTTTTGTGTGATGTGTGACTGATTTGGAATTGCTCTCCGAAGATAAATGTGAAATTACCACCCACGTTTTTCTAAAGGATTTGTGATACCTAATTTTTCAACATGATGTGGGAGCATGATTTTCTTGTTTCAAATGCAAATGTCATTTGAAGCACGAAGTGGTACCAGCTGAGATGTTTTTTCTCCCACAAACATGTAAACACACACTTCTAATACACTGTGTTACATTACTAGAATGAGAAACTTCTCACATTGGGTCTCTCATGGATCTACAAGGATCCATAAGCTGAAACATACAGTCATGTATGTCTTCAGAAAATACCACTTTTGAATAGTTGTAGACATTTTTCTGTTCTTTTGGAATACTGTATATGGTTTGTGTTTCACTAGAAATGATAAAATAGCAGTAAATCTACTCAGAAAGTTGGCGTGAAAGTGAACTCATAGAGCAAGAAATGCTGACTGGGATATTCCATTCCAGAAAATGTGTTTTTGAGATTACAGATTATATTCATTCTTTATACTGCCTGTGTACCGTTGGTAATAAGTGAGCTTCACTTTCAATGTATGGTTAAGTGTCATTCAATTAAAACAATTTCTGCAACGTTCTCTTGCAGTCTGGAAGTTGGTAGTAGGTGTTTTGTTTCTCCCGACAGGAAATTGCGCACTCCCTGGTGAAACAGGAGGCTATGCAGCTGTATGAAAAGCTCCATGAGCTTGAAGAACGTCGAAATCAAATGATTGCTGAGGACAAGAACATGGAATCTCCACAGGAGGAAAGAGAGAGATTACTAAAGCAGGCAAGAACATAAAATGGTATCATTTAAAGGATTCTCAAAGTCAATCAGTGTATTAAGGGGTGATGGAGGAAGAAAAATGCTTGGTTTTGAATCTTGCCATTATTTAGTCTTTAACCAGCACAAACCATCTGGAATCAAGTTCAGGTAACGAATGGGCTGGAGGGGATGCTTCAGGTTCAGCCATAACAAAATTGTCACGGTCAGCTTCTCAGCTTGTTCAAATTCATCAGTCCTGTTGGGATGGGAAAAATGATCCTATTGAACAGTATTATAGCATAACTCTAAACTGCATCATTTTGGGAGAGTGTGCAGATGTAGTAATCAAGAAACAATTTTATTACTTTGCAAGGGACTGTGCCATGTTATATAGCCATCCGTGCATACATACTATGTGGATTATTGTACTGAACAGCACTGATGAGTATATCCGATTTTTAAATGTGTATGGAGAAAGCAGGGGAGCATTTGGAAGAGATCAAATATAAATAATAACACTTCTCTCAGTGAAGAGCTGTTGTTGGACAATGTGACAACAAGTTTGTGATCTCATATGCTGAGTTTCTATTCTTCATGTACTGAATTAAGAAATATTTTTTGGATTTCTCCTTTCTTCATTTGTAGATTTTATTTCATATGTTAAAGTTGTTATACTTTTCTTTAGGTTAAAGAAGATAGTCAAGAAATAGCAAGTATGGAAAGACAGTGAGTAATCCCGTTTTATTGTTTTTATATATTATGTTTAGCCCCTACAGAGAGAGAGATTAATCCTATCACATTTTCACTACATGTTGCATCCTCTACTGATTTTAACCTTACACAATGAACAGAATATATCCTTCTGCTGCAGCTAAATGATTTTTGTAGTACTGGACCATTTAGGTCGGCATAAGATACTTCCTATCTTTATGAACATGCCTTAATAGCACTGACATAAATTTCTTTAGGGTTGCAGAACACATTCCAAGAGCTGTTCCTTGCAAGTCCATTTTGAAGAGTTTGTTAGTTTGTTTCAGTTTCTTAAGCCTGTAGAGTTACAAAGTTGCTTACAGAAGTTTCAATTCTGAAGAATAACTGGGCATTGCTTCTTACTTTTTGGATACTACACCTTTCTGTAGGTTTGCCAGAAGCTCAGTTAATGTTATAATATATAGTAATATGTTACGGGGGACAGATAGAGTAGTATATTTCTGTGATCTTGTCTTTTGATTTTTCTTCCTTTACAGAAGTATTTAAATAATTATTGTATTCTCCTGGTTTTTTAACTAAAATTATAACTTAAAAAATACAATTTAATTAAAATTTAAACAATTTTAAATTTTTCTGACAAGTACTTTCAGTTTTAATCGTTGGTTAATTTTTAATGCATTGTCACCGTTTGATTGGCTAATAAGTTATTTAACAGAATTCTTGGTAAGAAGCAGTAATGGAGAACTGTTTGAGAATTTACAGAAAAATGTTTCTAAGGTAGTTTTCTTCCTCATTTCAGTTGATTATCTATAGATACAGTGTTTTATTTGGCAATTTCTTAACAGATTTTAGTGAGCACATAGGTAATTTTTACATA